>NW_026682788.1:0-280759 GCF_029962835.1 Magnolia sinica
TGTTCGTGGGTTATGCTTATGGTTAAGCTCATTACGAATCAGATTGATGTTAAAAATCCTCCTTGTAGAATCCCAGGAATGGAACCTGGCGTATGGGTGCTGGGAGCCGAGAACGGGGTACTACGGAGGCTGTTGGCGCCAGATTCGGCAATCAAAAATTTTGTAAGCCCGGTTTCCGAGTTTGGGGCATGATACTAAGGAACCAAAGTTAAAAGTTCATTTTTTAGCCACAGTTGCTAAGGAATTGAGGTTAAAAGTGTGCTTTTAACTTCGGTTATTAAGAAACCGAAGCTAAAATTTCACTTTTTTACCTCAGTTACTAGGGAACTAAGGTTAAAAGTCTGCTCTTTTGCCTCGATTGCTAGGGAACCAAGGCTAAAAGTCTGCTATTTTTCCTCAGTTGTAGAGGAACCGAGGCTAAAAGTTTACCTTTTCCCCTCGGTTGCTAGGGAACTGAGGATAAAAGTCCGCTCTTTTGCCTCGGTTGCTAGGGAATCGAGACTAAAAGTCTGTTATTTTTCCTCGGTTGTAGATAAACTGAGGCTAAAAGTTTACCTTTTCGCTTCGGTTGCTAGGGAATTGAGGCTAAATATTCGCTCTTTTGCCTCGGTTGCTAGGGAACCGAGGCTAAAAGTCTGCTATTTTACCTCGGTTGTAGAAAAATTAAGGCTAAAAGTTTACCTTTTCGCCTCGGTTGCTAGGGAACTGAGGCTAAAAGTCCGCTCTTTCGCCTCGGTTGGTAGGGAACTGAGGCTAAAAGTTTGTTCTTTTGTCTCGGTTACTAGGGAACCGAGGCTAAAAGTCCACTATTTTGCCTCGATTGTAGAGAATCCGAAGTTAAAAGTTTACCTTTTTGCATCGGTTGCTAGGGAACTGAGGTTAAAAGTCCACTCTTTCGCCTCTGTTGCTAGGGAAATGAGGCTAAAAGTCTGCTCTTTTGCCTCAATTGTTAAGGAACCGAGGCTAAAAGTCGACTATTTTGCCTCGGTTGTAGAGAAATTGAGGCTAAAAGTTTACCTTTTCGCCTCTGTTGCTAGGGAACTAAGGCTAAAAGTCCTTTCTTTCGCTTCCGTTGCTATGGAGCTGAGGCTAAAAGTCCACTCTTTCGCCTTGATTGTTAAGGAATTGAGGTAAAAGACGGCTATTTTACTTCGGTTGTAGAGAAACCAAGGCTAAAACTTTACCATTTCACCTCGGTTGCTAAAGAATTGAAGCTAAAAGTTTTCTTTTCTATCGCGGTTGTTAAGTAACTGAGACTAAAAGTCTTCTTTTAATTTCACCTCGATTGCTAAGGAATTGAGACTAAAACTTTACTTTTTCGCCTCGGTTGTAAATGATCCGAGGCTAAAAGTCCACTATTTTGCCTCTAAGTAACCGAAGCTAAAAAAGTTTGCCTTTTCACTTCAGTTGCTATGAAACCGAGGCTAAAAATCCATTATTTTGCCCTGATTGCTACGAACCGAAGCCAACAAGCTATTATTTTGCCTCGGTTGTTAGGTAACCGAGAAAGTTATCATTTTTACTTACCAAGGAATCAAAATTAAAAGTCCTGAGCCCATAAATGAGGCATATATAAGCTTCGAGCGGACCCCACCATGGGAAATGGTGGGGATGGAGCTACTATAGTTGAAAACCTATTATGGGCCACAAAATTGTTGAATCAAGTTAATATTTATTTTTTCCCTTCATCTAAGTCTGTGTAACCTTATGAATGGGTTGGATGGCAAATCAACATCACAGTGGGCTATAAGAAAGTTTCAACGGTGGGCATCTTTGTCACCACTACTTCCTGTGGCGTGGTCCACTCAAGCCTTCAATCGGTCTCTGTTGTGAGCTTATGCTCTAAAATAGATTATTAGAATGGATGGACGGTGTGAATAAACCAGGTTCCGATCCTGGAATACTACAAGGAGGATTTCAAGTCATCAGTCCGATTCATAATGAGCATAACAAAAGCATAACCCACAAACAATAACCACAAGAACACCACCATAAAATCCACTAAGATCAAAAACTTTTGAGTACAATGCGATAGAAAAGGAAAATACAATGTGATAAAAGAAACAAAACTCCAGAAGCTCGTCTGCACGGTCCAACTACGGCGAGACTATGGCTGCGACTGCGTCCTGGCGTCACCTGCACGCATCAATCGTGCATAAGCTTATGGAAAGCTTAGAGGGTGGTGTAAGTGTGTGCGCAATATAGACGTGCTCAAAATGCAAGGTCAGAGTGATGCGGAAACATGGTGATGAGCACATGAATGCAATCGGACCAAGGCTATGCGGTGCAAGATATGAATGCTATCGGCCATACACAGCCATGCGATGCGAGATGCAACTCAAGCATGCCAATTCTCAACATGTATCAGTACAGTTTTCATTCTGGATAATCACCGGGGTTCAATACACTCCAAATGGCACTGTCGCTCTCCTAGCCGCACAGTCCAAATGAGCGTAAGAAACCTCACTATCCGCCTGACCAATAGTCTGCCAATACCTATCCGGCACGTCGATAGCGGACCCATTCGCGAGCTGGTCAAACTCAGCCTAGTATTGCCCCCTACCCTCGGGCGAGTAAGGCCACACTCCTTTCCAACCGACCACGACACAGTGGGAGACGCGGCCTCCTGGTATTCGGCCCTCGTGCGCTCATATATCCACTCGGTCTCGACATTGGAGTCATCCTCTGGTACCATCGGGTTTAGGGATTTTCACCTAGGGACATCTATGGCGTCGCGATACTAGAAACAGTATTTTCGGTATCCAATCCTGCCATCCACGATGTATCTGTGGAGGCCATGGCCCTGATGTCGCTAGGGCATATAGTAACTATAATCACACAAATGCAAGTGCATGAGTCACATTATCGTCATGCAACAATCTGTATGTACCATGCACTTATATGGGGCAACTCGGTCTATCAGGGTCTCATAACAACATGCCCAAAGGCATATGCTATGATCGGTCACTCCTCACGTCGCATACATATGATGCGAATGATCATGAACCATGGAACTATGCATATAGGGATGAGCTCTGCGTATCACAGAAATGGCCTAGACGGCCTGCAGAGTATAAGTATGAACCTATCGTGGCCTTAAGGAGTATGACAATGCGGACATTTAACCAACATTGTCCTTACAATGTGGACGTCAAACCAACATTGTTCCCAAGGCTTAGCCCGCCATAAAGCACCATTACACAAACCATAGGAAATCACACATTGCAATGGACTAATATACATCTCATTGGGCCTCGACCCATAGTGCTCGATACATCAAATGGGCCATCTCATATGGGCCTTATATAAGTCAAGTGGGCCGCATTAGTGGGCCTTATGTACATTGCAATGGGCCATAACCCATGAGCCTTTGAAAACATCACAATGGGTCTCGTAACATGGCCCTTATATATATCAGAGTGGGCCTCGACATCGGGCCACCAATACGTCGAATGGGCCTAACCTCATGGGCCTTATATATATATCAAGGTGGGCCTCCCCAACGGCCAGAAATACATCAATATGGCTCCACCACATGGGCCAGGGCCCACCATAATATTTATTTGAAATCCAACCTATTCATAAGGTCACTTGGACCTTGGGTAAGGCCCATGAAATGTTCATTTGAAATCCAACTTATTCATAAGGTCACACGCACCTGTATGAAGGGATATCAGATTATTTTGGTGGATATCAAGAAGTTCTTGATGGTAGAGTTCAATTCACACTTGTTTCTTGTGATGTGGGCGCAGCGTTGGATTGGCTTTGATTTTTGAGGGGGTCCATGTCGAATAGTGGCCCACCCTTGGGCGGTGTGGATCTGAAATACATCATGGTGGGGCCCACGGATGGGCCGTGGGTCACTGCCTCTTGGCCGCCCGTCGCTGCGCGGCGTTTTTTTTTTTTTTTTTTTTTTTTTTTGTTTGGGGCCCAGAGATGTGATTCACAATCCGGCCCATCCAATATGTGAGTCCCACCTAATTGACCGTTCAGACCAAGTTTCATGCATCCAAATTTCGGGTAGGCCCCAAGTGTTTTTATATGTTTAGGAATGTCTTCACATGATTTTTGATGGTATGGCCAGCTCTGAGCTTTGTTTATGGCTGATTTTGGGGTGGACGTGTAGGGGACCCATCGAATGCCGGTGTTGATCAACAAAACACATCAAAGTGGGGCCCACAGTGGCCGTGAGCCCTGACCTCGCGTCCGTCGTGGCGTAAACTGCGGCATGTACGTCTTGCCTCCCTTTATTCTTTTTTTTTTTTTTGAAAATCCATTTTCTACGGTTTTCCTAGGTGGGGCACCAGTAATCCACTCCCTCCATTTGGTCTTGTGGCTTGATACCAACCCATAGAGTCCAATATTGAGCTTTTTCAGATGTACGGGAGCATCAGGGAGCAAATCAAAGGTAGGGACACTGTTTCCTATAGCCCGCCAGAAAATGGGATCCACTTCATTTTTGTTCACGCCTAAAATGAGTTGAGGAACAACATGGACGGCTCGGATCTTACATATACATCAAGGTGGGGCCTGCATGAGTGGCCCACCACTCCTTTCTTCTTTTTTTTTTTTTTATAAAACCCATTGTTGCAACGTCCAGCGTCCAGGGACGCTGGACGGTTTGTATATATTCCAAAAAAAATGTGGTGGGTCCCACGTGAATGTGGCCCACCAATATATATATATATATACATATACATTTAATGTTTACCTTATATTGTATATATATATAAGTACATATTATATTATATATTATATACATATATTATATAAAATATAACATACATATATATATATATATATATATATATATATATATATACATATAAAAAGATGCATTGGACCCATCCCAACAGTAGAGGGTGCGGATCATCACCTATAATAGAGTGGGCCACACCGTCTGATGTAGATGGACGGAGGAGATGTAACACCTATCGGTGGGATCCACACCATTACAAAGAAAGAATGAGAGAGAGATAAAGAGAGAGATACACGGTGAGATAGAGGAACCCCGCCACTATGGGCCCTCTTGATTAAATCACATACATCCAAATGGGTCCCACCAACAAGTGGGCCCTAAAATTTAAATTAATGGAAAAACACCCACCTTATCTTCCTTCTCCTAGCTCCCTTGGACTCCTTAGCTCCTTACCTTCACTTTTAATGGAGATTGATGAAGGATGAATGGTTGAGATTGGAGATGAGAGGGTGGGCCACACTTGAAGTTGAGAGAGGAGTGTTGGATGAGTGAAATTTCTCATGGGATTTGGAAAATTTGCTAGAGAATGAGAGGGAGAGATAGAAATAATGGGTGGAGGGATGGGTGGAGTGATGGTTGTAAGAAAGAAGTGATGAGGGGTATGGTTTAGTTTGAAATTGGTGGAGAAGAGAGATGGTTGAGGTTGAAAATGAGAAAAGAGGAATGGTGAGGTGGAAAGATGGTGGACTTTTGGAAAAAGTGGGATTGGGTGTTGTACTTTGTGTATTGGTTGCATTTTTGGTTATTTTGAGGGACTATTTGTGTAGAGATTCCTCGAAATCGCAACGCGCTGTTTCTTGAATAAACGGTGATCGGCATCTTCTTACAGGTATTGTTGAATCAAGTTAATATTTATTTTTTCCCTTCATCTAAGTCTGTGTAACCTTATGAATGGGTTGGATGGCAAATCAACATCACAGTGGGCTATAAGAAAGTTTCAACGGTGGGCATCTTTGTCACCACTACTTCCTGTGGCGTGGTCCACTCAAGCCTTCAATCGGTCTCTGTTGTGAGCTTATGCTCTAAAATAGATTATTAGAATGGATGGACGGTGTGAATAAAACACATGCGTCATGGTGGCCCCAGAGAGCCCTACCGGGTCCAAAGCTCAAGTGGACTCCCCCATAGTAAACAAAGTCACTATCCCATTTTGAGACAATCCCAGGGGCCTGCATGGTGTTTATTTGAGATCTACCCTATTCATACGTTCACATAGTCACGGACATGGACAAAGGGAAGACACAGATATCAGTTTGATCGGTGGTCTTCTTGAAGTTTCTAACGGTAGACATTCAATACATTGTTTCATGTGTGGTGGTCCACTTGAGATTTGGATCTGCCTCATTCTCGTTCCCTAAAATGATCTCTCCAAATGGATGAACGGTGTGTATGCAACACATCCATCATAGTTGCCCCCATCACTTCCTGTGGTGTGGTCCACTTAGGCCTTCAGCATGCCTCCATATGGGTTCATGCCCTAAAACGATTCTATAAGATGGATAGACAACGTGGATAAAGCATATACATCACAGTAGGCCCCACCGAGCCCCTGATAGGCCGTCCGTTTCTAGCTAGGTCCGGTCGGGAAGCGGATTGTCTGGTGTTATATCCAATAATATAATCATTTGAGTACAATACTGAAAAGGAAATACATGCATATAATAAAATCTCCAGAAGCTCTGCCGCACGCTCTTGCCCCAATTCGACTGCGTCCTATCGTCACCTGCACGCATCTATCATGCATAGAGCTGTATGCGAGTCGAGTCGAGTCGAGTATCGCCCTACTCGTACTCGGCTCTTTACGCCCGAGTGCTGCTCGTACTCGGCTCTACTCGGCCGACGAGGAGTACGAGTATTAAAGAGTCGAGTCGAGTCCGAGTTTTCGAGGCGAGTTCGAGTACGAGTAGAAATCGAGTCGAGTAGAGTGCGAGTTTTTGAGGCGAGTTCGAGTCAATTGGAATTCGAAGTTAAACTAAACAATAAAAGATATAAAATGCACATAATTTATGATTAAAAAACTTTGATAATTACATTAACATATTTACATTACATTGTTCACTTCAAAATGACAATTTATAACTAATAACCTCCATAAGAGGAGTGTCTTCCTGTATTGTCATCTGATCCATCGGAACTGCTATCTATTTTTTCATATACAAATTGGTTCACTTCCTCTGAGTCAGAAGGCGAAGAGATTTTTCCTTCGTGCTCTTTTACACTTTGAACTAGATTTTTCAAACTTGCTTTATGTGAAGAATTGTATGTAGTACCCAATGCCCTATAAAATTCACCGAGACGAGTCAGGAATTTGAATTTGTTACTCTTTTTTTTCTTCTTGTTTGTCGTACTCGAGTAACTCGACCCTGCTTCAACATCATGTTGTCTTTGACTCGAATATCGCTGAAGTCTAGAAACATCTTCCATACTGCGTTTTAAGGCGAGTTGAAATTGTTCTTCCTCCAAGCCTTTTAATCTGGCTTCCTCCTCTGCATCTTCTGTGGATGTCATTCGTGTACTAGATCCAGAAGCAGAAAGTTTGGATGGAGTAAAAGGTTTTCTATTCGAATCTAACAGAGCTTGAAAAAGAATTTGGACATCCTTAGGGGCATTGGGGCATGGTTTTGCATCACCACCTCGACATGACAAGTGTAAGCGAAAGCGATTAGTCTTGTTTACAAACTTTGCGCCACACAAACCACACTTAATCTTTATTTTTCCAGACCTTGGTGGTGATTCAACTAGAGAAGCATAGTCCCAAATGTTTGTCGATGGCTCAGATGACGACATATCTACATTCAATTTTTAATTTAAAAATCAGAATATTGATAAATAAATTGAACTTGATATAGGAACAAAAGAAAGCAATATAAATGTATCAAAAGTAAAAAATAAAAGCAAATGAACAAGCATATGTAAATAAATATCAAAGATTAAAAGTTTTCCAAACCACATTCCAAAAGGACCAATACTTTCGTGTTTGCAATTGCAGTGAAATAATATTACAGATCATTCAACATTTAACCAAAAAAAATTGCAAAACCGAAAATAATTATTGATCTGTAGGTAGAGACTCGTCACGAATCTCAATCTCCTCGTCTTCATCATCATCATCATTCATATCTCCTCCCCATATTAGGCGCAACCAATCTTGCGTACAAATCAACGCTTCAACTGTATTTGGTGAAAGTGAGCTTCGATACTTGCTCACAACCCTGCTCCCTGTGCTGAATGCGGATTCTGATGCCACTGTTGAAATTGGTATAGATAATATGTCCCGTGCCATCACAGATAATGTAGGGTATTTTGATTCACTAACCCTCATCTTCCACCATTCCAACACATCAAATTCGGATCGCACTACGATTGGCTCCTTGAGGTACATTTCTAACTCTAATTCTTTAGTATCAACTCCCATTCGTGCTTGTGCCAAGTATGATATGTATTCATTTAGCACATCCGAATTACCAGGTACAAAAATATCCGCATCTCTAATTTCTTCAACACCCGCTGCAGGTAAAGTATTAACATACGATTTGTACAAATCTTCAAGGGCTTGACGAACCTTAGACGTCTCTGCTGCCGCTCTTTCAGTAGGATAAAGCTTCATGAAAATAAAGCTAACCAACCCCATATTACAACGAGGATCAAGAACAACTGCCAAGGACATCAACAGATGACATTCGTCCCAGTATTTATCGAACTTCGTCTTCATACCAACTGTCATTTGGCGTATGAAATCTGGACCCGCACTGGCATTTTTCTGTAGAGCATCCTTAATTTTCTAAAGAGACGGAAGAAACAGATTCGCAGTTGGATACTGATTCCCCAAAAAAATCTTCGTGCAATCGTAGAAAACTTTGAGAAATGTGTGAACTTGTTGTGCTTTGGCCCAATCATCTGTGCTCGGCAACCAAGAATACATTCTGTCACGTGCCGCGTATTCAGGAAATGCAAGCTGTAATTCCATTGCCGCATCTAACATTTCATAGGTCGAGTTCCAACGTGTACAGATATCCAACTTCAACGTTTTTTTAGATGGCACATTCAAACGTTGGATGATATCATTCCATACACTTAGTCTCGATGGCGACCCCCTTATATATTTCACACTTTCTCTTATGTTCTCTATAGTGTTGTCAATTGCTTTCAGCCCTTCTTGTACAATCAAATTTACAATATGGGCACAACATCTGACCTGGAATATTTTTCCTTCAAAAAATAAATTTCCTGTAGCCTTGAACTGGTTGCGTAAGCATGAAATGACACTGTCATTAGCTGAAGCATTGTTTAAAGTTATTGCTGAAATTTATTTCTCAATGCCCTAGCCTTCTAGACAACTGTAGATGCAATCTGAAATAAGTAAACCAGTATGTGGAGGAGAAAGGTGTTTGAAGTTCAAAATTCTCTTGCATAGTTTTCAATCTTTATCAATATAGTGAGCGGTTAATGAAATGTATCCTTTTCTTTGATTGGACATCGTCCATAAATCAGAAGTCAAAGCTATTCTGGTCACTGAAGCCAAAACTTCTTTCAGTTTCATCTTCTCCTTTGCATACATCTTCATGCTTTCTCTCTGCACTGTGACACGGGAGACATTCTCGGCCCGAGGGTTAAGGAATTGAAAGAAAGCCCTAAACCCTTTACTTTCAATCATTCTGAAAGGTTTTTCTTCCAAAATCACTAATCTAGCAAACCACTCATTCAACTTCTCCTTGTCAAACTTATGAGTGGACACTATGCCTTGGGAGTCGTCCCCTTCTGACTTCGTAAATGACAGTATTTGTTGGCCGGGAGGAGGAAGTCTTGCTTTCTTAGGACACGTCTTCAAATGTCTAATCAGATGTGTCGTAGATCCTCCTGGAATCTTGCTGAATAACCCTTTGCAGTGATTACACTTTATCTTCTGTACACCGTTAACTGTCACATCTTCGAAATCATCCCACACTGCTGATCTCTTCTTCTTCCCTTTGCATGCGGTTGACGTGTCTGTGTCACCCTCTACTATTAGAGGAGATGTGGCCGATGCACCCATTCCAGGGGTATTTGGGCTTTCGTCTTGACTAGCCATCTATAAAATAAAGTTCTCGATATGTTATACGGCTATACCTAGGGGCTAGGGTCCTAGATGGCTAGACCGACCGCTAGACGGGCATAATTACTTAACTGTCTAAATCAGTCACCCATTCAAAGTTAGATAGATTGTAATGCTTCATTTTTCAATTTAAATGCTACGCCGAAATTCCGGCAGCATCTCCCCTTATCTCTCCAGAATATATTAATCTTGTATTTGATTCCCATGTCAATCATCAACACAAAGTGTGGACATTTGACGACGGAAATAAATACATGAAATATATCCAGAGAGAAAAAGAAGAGACGAAACCAGAACAGGCATATGCATTTAAATTGGAATAAATGAAGACATTACAATCTATCTAACCCTGAATTGTCCAAAAAGGGACAATTTGAGAATTTCTATGCATCCAAGAACACACTGAATCTATGTCTGGCAACATAGAAATCCTCAAATGGGCAACCGATTATCTTATACTACAAGTCTACAACTAAAACAATACAAATAATTCATATCTATGCAAACAATGGAGCATGCTGAAATTGACATTTATCATCTAGCTAACTAATAACAAAATGTCAAATAAAAAACCAAAGGCATCTTAAAGTGGTAGCATTCAACACTAACAGTTTCATTAATTGTTAGCCCTATCCACTTATTAAGTGGATCACATTTAAAGATCTTTATAAACAAAAGCTACTCTGACTTTGATAGGCCCACCATGATATTAATTGAAGACCCACGATAGGCTTAGAAATAAACAAACAAACAAAATGATGACTTGTAAGTTGTAATTGAGGTGGGCCACACACTAAAGTAAATAATTGGGAGTGAGATGTTCACCTTTGATTAAAAATTTTCTATATTAACAATTTCTAACATATGTTAAACAATTTCTATATTAACATATCAGGTTAATCCCAAAACTATATTTTAACCATACAGGATCAAATTGAATATTTTGACCTGGGCCCACATGGCCAATTTGAGACCGAGGGCAGGCTAGGAATTTTGATGGCCAACTTGGTTTGACTCATATACAATTTTAATTCTACCTAATGAAATTCAATACCATTTAATCTGCATTCCTATCAGTATGGATCCGGACTGTCCTGGGTTTGCACTCTCACGTACATCAAGTGATAGGACTGTGTAATTTACCTTTTCAAATCCACAGCCCTGCCCTGTGTACAATGATGAACGGCGATAATCAAGAGTGGGCTACCGCCTACCGCGATGAACTGGGGTTGTTGCAATATATTTCGTACCATAGAAAACCAAGTACATGTAATGTAAATTATAGTTAGAGAAAAGGAAAATCAACAATGAGACCAATACAGTCAATGATACAACATGTATGCACGAACTCTACGTGCATCGTTGTCTGAGCTTTTGGAGTGAGTCCCACGTTCATGATTCAGACAATTGATCTAATGGCTAAAACATGAATGGTGGATGCACAAGCATCTTCTATCGTGGAAAATCCTAACCCTTAGATCTGTGATCCATTTTCAGTCAATTTAAAATGCCCCACTTTTATATTTGTACGCTAGAGCTGTACATGAACTGAGTTAGCTTGGTTAATTCGGTCAACTCGACTCGGCTTAGAACTTAACTCGAACTTGAGTAGGCTTAGAACTTGACTCAAACTTGACTCGATTCAAATCAGTTCAACTCGGATCACATTCACTTAATATAAATATTTACAAAATATTTACATTCACTCAATGATACAACATGTATGCAAATGGAAACTGAACTTAGCAATTCACCATGATATCAAGAGAAAACACAAATATCAAGTTAATTTCAAACTATATTAACAATTTCTAACATATATTAGCAATTAAAAATTAAAAAAATAAACCCCATACGGCCACACCTTACCGGGCGAGCAGAAGAGGGACGACCGGCAGCTGCGTGCAGGGCAGGGCGATGACGGACGACGGGACGAGTGGCAGCCTGGCAGGGACGAGCTGCGGCACACCGGACGAGTGGCAGGGACGAGCTCCGTCACCGGACAGGGGCACCGGACAGGCCGCAGGGACGAGCGGCACCGCCGGACAGGGGATAGGGGCGAGTGAGAGAGAGAGAGAGGGAAGAAGAGGGACGGCCGGACGGGCGCTGGCCGCTGGGAGAGGGAGAGGAGAGAGAGAGAGAGAGAGAGAGAGAGAGAGAGAGAGAGATTTTTGAACGCTGGCTGGGAGGGAAGGGTTTAAGGCGCTGCTTGAAAAGGACGGGTGGGGCCGTGGGGCGGTCGAGGTAGGGTTTGGGCGCTGTAGAAAATGACGGGTGAGTAGGGCTTTTTTTTTTCGGGCGGAGTTATATACACAGGTACCGAGTCGAGTACCGAGTCGAGTACTTCTAGACTCGTACTCTACTCGTAATCTAAACGAGTCGTGGAAACCCGCTCGTACTCGGCTCTAACTCAGACGAATCGAGTACGAGTCGAGTATTCCGAGTCGAGTCGAGCGTCTGCGCTCGTGGGAGACAACACATATTTACACTAGCTATATAGCCAGTGTGTGGTAGAGCCAATCCGCATCCGTCCGGTCCGGGAACGGATCGGCTACTTCCCTTGCCCCTACCCTCGTGGCTGGTGTTCGGTGCTATGTGAGCCCCACCATGATGTATGAGATTCATCCATATTTACAGATCATTTTAGTGCTTTCTACCAAAAATGATAGGAATATAAATCTCAGGTGGACCACACCACAAGAAAATAATAGCGATTGGATATCCACCATTAAAACCCTCCTAAGGACCACTGTACTGTTTATTTGTCATCCAATCTGTTGATTAGGTCATACAGACCCAGATGACGGGAAACAACAAAGATCAGCTTGATCCAAAACTTCTATGGCCCTCAAAAAGTTTTTAATGATTAAAGTTCATTCAACACTGTTTCGTATAATGTGATCCACTTGAGACCGGTATATAACTTAGTTTTGGTTTAATACTATAAAATTATTTAGAAAAATAGATGGACGGCATGGATGAAACACATACATCATGGTGGGATCCACATAGCACCGACCACCAGCCATTGGCTGGTGTCAGGGGAGTAGCCAATCCGTTCCCCCTTGAAAGGATATCACAGTTCCATGGGCCCCACAATGAGGTATATACCAATCTCAAATGGACCACAATACCGGAAACAATGTTGAATGAGCATAGACCATTAAAAATCTTTTGGGGGCATAAAAGTTTTGGGTAAAGCTGATCTTTGTTTTTTACCTTCATCTCTGGGCCTGCATGACCTCAACAGATTGGATGTCAAATAAACAGTACAGTGAGCCTTAGGAGGATTTTAATGGTGGATATCCAATCACTATTGTTTTCCTGGGGTGTGGTCCAACTGAGATTTCTATCCATCTCATTTTTGGGATAAAGAACTAAAATGATCTTTAAAAATAGATTAACGGAATGGATGAAACATATACATCATGGTGGGTTCCACAGAGGACCGACCATCAGCCACGGGGCCGGTGGCAGGGGGAGTAGCCAATCCGTTTTCCAAATCTGCGCCCCTCACACACAGCAAGCTGGCCTACATCAGATTAAATGCATGGGTTCCCTCACTCGATCAAGCGCTTCTGCGCTCATCCCAATCCATTCTCGAAAACCCTAGCAGAGTAAAAACCAGTCTCGGATTGCTGGATTCTCCTTTCATTTATGCAAATCTTCAAATGGAAAATGCTCAACGCCTCTCCATCCATAGTGCTTCTATAGTAACTGTCTTCGAAGGCAAGCCTCGGATCTCCTTCTTTCATCTTCTCTTAGGGTTTCTCAAACCGCAGCTCGATCTATCTTGATTGATTCTTTGTTCTCGCCCGAGGATGTCGAGATCGGATCCCGACCGTTGGATTTCTTCCAGTCCATCACTTCGGAGCGGGTGAAGGTCATCTCGATACTCGGGCTGGCACTGGCGCTCTATAACACGTATTGGGTGGTGATGTCGATGGCGATCGTTCCTCTGTTGCCTGTGTTGTTCAGGTAAATTCGACTTTGTAGGCTTGATTTCTGTTGTGATTTTCGTGGATTGAGGATTTTTTTATTTTTATTTTTATTTTTATTTTCTAATTGAATGAAATTAGGGATTTGTGTTTGGAAGTTGCATTTATCCTTATTAAGTTAAGCTCTTTGTACTGAAATTGATTGCTGATTATCATTAACTCATTTTCTTGCATATTTTTCTTAATTATGTGAAACGGCTTAGAACGATATTTTTAAATATGTGTTTAGCTACTAGGCAACCAATAGGTTGAATTTCATTGACTGGCATATTTAAGATTTCAATATATGGATTCAGATCAACAGAGCACTCTGACATTCAGGCATTCCACTATGTATTGGAAGAACGCCTCAGGCCATTTGGGACGACCTGATAGAAAGATTCAAGGCAAGGCTAGCCATGTGGAATGACAGAACACCATGAATGGGGTAAGTTGGTGAAGGCAGCCCTTGCAAATGTACTTGTGTACATGAGGTCAATTTTATTTTTTTTTTGAAATGTACCTAATGCATCATTTAAACACCGATATTTGATTGTGGCCAAGTTGGGTTAATTTCAAAAGGAAATTTTTGTGAAATGATAAGTTAGTCTGTCATAAATAACATTCACTTTGTTAGAAAGAGGGGTGTTAATCCAAGAAGAATGGTGGTCCTCAGAATAGGTCAATTAAACAGGTCAATCTGGCTCTTTTAAGTGGTAGTGGAGGATTGGGGGACAAATAAAGTGCATTATGGTAGATTATTCTCATAGAGAAATATGGGCGACAGAGAATGGCTTGGCAATTTAATGTAGTAACTATAGAATGGGATCTGCCATATGGAGGGCTATATGGCCAGTTGAGGGGCAGGTATATCAGGTATGGAATTGGAATATGCAATTTAATGTAGTAACTGCTTCACGGGTGCTTGATGTGCCTAGCACAAGAAGAGAACGAACTTCACTGATTACTGCCCTGCAGATTTGCAGGGGACATTTGAGTGGCAGTTTTGTAGCATTTTGGCTTTGCATGGATTATTCCAGGATCAATGCAGGTTTTTTTTCTCCAGTTGGTGGAATATCAATTTCTCCTATTGACCTCCCCTTTGGAAAATCACAATTCAAACAACTTTATGGAGTTTATGGCTGGAAAGAAGTAGGATAATTTTTCATGGGAAAGCTATAAATATAGCAGAGGTATCTGACATAATGTTTACTTGTACAATGGATTGGAATAATACCAACAGGAAGCTGCATGGGATATCGAAGCACATGCTCAAAATTGGAGTAAAGCCAACAAGAAGAAGAAAAGAAAATGAGAAGGAGAAAAAAGAAAGAAAGAAAGATGGCATGTGCCCCATAAAGGGTAGTTCAAGATGAATTTCAATAGTTCCTTGGGAACCTGGGGCTGGCTGGTGTGAGCAGGATTTTTATAAACCATCAGGGTACACATATTATTTCATCCTCAGGCCAGGTGATCATCAGGATGCAAATTTCACTAAGGCAGAACCTATACTTCAATGCATGAAGATTAAAATAGAGCATTGGATTGGCTCACTCATGATAGAAGGGAATTCTGCAAATGCTATCAGTGGGCGTAGGCATCAATAGTTGCTAAGTGTACATTTGAACCCAATATAGCAAATTGCCTTATATTCTACAGTTTTATATGAAAATACCTCAAAATTCTGGCACTTTCTTTCATTTCCCTTATCAGTGATCTGTATGTTTTGTATAGTATGTGGCAAACCTTTATAAGATCCGAACTCTCATCAGGTAGGCTGGCCCTACCTTAGATGGTTCTTATCCCTAAATTCTGACCAATTGGACAATTCCAACCCTTTGCTTGGAAAAATTGAAATGGTCAAATTAACTTTGTTTAACACTTCTTATAACCATATAATTTCTTTCCATAAAAGTTCGCTAATAGAATGGTTAGGATTGTTAAATCAGTGTGATATATATTTGGGTTATGGCCCATTCAACCTATAGGCTACCTTATGATTGGTTTGGATCTCATAAAGATGTTGAGAAACACCTTAGTATAGCATATTTTACATGTGATCACAACAGAAAATCTAGTTAAGGGTGTCAAAAGCTCAGATGTATGCACCCACAAGCTAATCATCCTGACTGCTTCTAAGTGGGGGGTGGGCCACACTATCTGCAACAAATCAGGTTCAAAAATCAATCTAAACTGCCTATAAAGTCCAGATGACATTTTTATTGGCTCAAAAATCACATTGATCAGATGATCCAACCTATCTGTGATTTGTCCCTATCCTTGTAGCCATCCTTTCCCTGGGCAATGGATGGATAATTATGATTGTCCAACAAAAGTGACTTTTTTGAATCACAAGCAATCTATGATGAGTTTTGACACATCTCATTTCAATCTTTTTGCTAGTTGCATTTGGTAGCAGCTTCAAAGAAGGGATGCGGATATTCCAACTGTAAACAGAACAAGCCGAGCTTCTCATCCAGTCCATTCATATACTATACATCCCTGGCTATAGGTGCATTTTTCGTTCATCTTCATTTCTCAGTGCATGTGTTAAAAACCAAGAAAAAAACATACCGGTAGAGCAATTGCATTGGAGAGCAATCAGCATAGTACAGTTTCTGCTCTGGTACTGTTGATACGGATATCCAGCAGATTCTGTACTGCCGATCTTAGGCCATGTTTGGACGTGTTGAAGTGCAAGAATGATCAATTTCCCCAATACAAGATACAACGTGAGCACTGTCTCACAAAGGTGGCGTTTGGATGGTAAGTTAAGATAAGCTACCTTATAGAATATCTATTCCCTCATTTGATACCATATCTTAACTGTTGTCTCTTAATCTCTTAATTACTTCTACTCATTCATTCTAGATTCTTAGGTTGGTGGGCAGTCTTACATCTTTGTAATGTGCTTTTTAGGTATATGTTAAATGCATTGTTTCATGTGCAACTGGTGCTTTGATTTTTGCTCTTTGTTATAAATTTCCAAAGCATGACTCACACGTTCCCTTTGGTATACATGGGATTTTGTACCAAGATACTCCACTGCCCATTTGGTGGTTGGTAGGAGTTCCATGCAAATTTAAGTTTCTATTAATGCCAGTTTTTCAAAAAGTGGGCAAAAAATGTGGATAGGTAGTTGGATGTCTGTGACAGTCTCATGTATTGACGGCTAAAGATCTTTTCCCATTTCCTAATTCTTAAGATGCTACAAGTTTTAGAAGGCATGTTTAGATACTATTGGATGGCTGTCTTGTTTTTTGAATTAATGGATGCCAAGAAAAAATGAAATATTTTTGTGCAGTTTTGATTTGCTGGAATCTTTTGACAGGATAATCCTTAGATGTGGTTTTTTACTGAAAATTTTGGATGGTATAGTCTGTGTTTAAAATAAAATTTAAAATAAAAATAAAAATAATAAATAATAAATAATAAATAAAAATAATAAATCCTTTTTGGCACAAGAAGCATATCTCTTTTCAACTCCACTTCACCCCACTTTGAATTATATGGTAGCAAAATCTCAATGTATTCTTTTATTTGCATGCCATGTAATTTGAACATTCATGATCCACGTGTACTGGCTTTAGCTATATGATTTCCACTGTAGCTTTGATACTTTTTGTGTGAAAATTCCAGTAACTGAGATTTTATTGCCGCATGTCAGGCATGTTTCCAAACTTTGGATTTGTTGTTTAACCAAGCCTTCTGTATTGGTGAATAATATTGGAGATCTATCCTTTTATCCTCTCTTTTGTTAGTAAAATTTATTAAACACTACCGGACACCCTCGTGATGGATTTCATGAGTTTGTGACTGTGGATTCAATTGCTATCTCACTAGTTCCACAACTTTTTCATGTGTGGTGTGTTTGGCTGATTGCCAAGTGAACAGCCATTGCCAAAATCCACCTTTGTGGCACCCCACTTTGGCCTTACGATACTCTCGTCGAATCCCATTCTCAGCATAGCTTATTTCCCTTTAACCCTCTCTTTTCATTTTCATTCTTCTCTATGACTGGCCATGACATTGCTCCACATGCTATTTCACTTGTGAAGTTCAAGCACCGTTTGAAAAAGGACCACACCAACCTACATTGTATGGATTATGTGACTTCTATTAATGGAGCCCTACATGGGGGAAAGAACTACAGGGAAGGGCTAGATTCCAACATTAGTTTTTCACCATTTAAAATGTGGTGGTGACTCATCCCCATGGTGTACTGTAAAGGCTGTTATGGGGCCGTAAAGGCCGTTACGTAAAGGTAACGGTCGTAACAGCCGTAACAGCCATTATGGAAAAAATGACCCGTAATTTTTGTTAACAGCACGTTACATCCCCAATAAAGGCCATAATAGCCCCGTAATGGTCTGTTACGGGACATATACAGGTTTTTCATACTTTTTAATCAACATTACGGGGTAGATACAGGTTTTTCGGGGGTTTTTTTCAATAAATTTAAAAAATAAAAAGAGAGACCGTAACAGCCATTACGTGGCTGTAACAGCCATTATCCCTCGTATCGTAAAGGTAACGGTGGTGGCCGTTACGGCCACCATTACTGTTACGGAACACCTTGCCCATCCCCTCTTAGGCAGCGTTGACATACTGCTATCTAGACCATCCAAATTGTGTCTGATTGTGAATGTAGTATGTAGCTAGAATCACTCCAATCAACAAATTCTGACCATCAATTTATGGCTACCAAATGGATGGTTAAAAGTAAATACTGAGGTGTCCAAATTTAAAGGTAGATGGTCAATATTGTCATATTAGTGCAATCTCTGGCTATGCTTCATTCACAGTTTGGTCAGGGATTTGGTGTGTCTGGATTGCTGTAGAACTGTGCCATGTTTGATATGTGTTTTGGGTGATTCAACTTATTCATAACAAGCTAATGTTATTTTACAACCATATTTGTTTTGGGAGGCCTGAGTTACATAACTTATGCAGTGCATTATTTTCTTTGGACATGGTAGTTAATATGTTATTGCTCTCAATGCTCATTGTAAATGGTGTTCGTGCTACAGGGGTGTTGCTAGATGACCTGCTTGTGGCTGAAGATCTAGCTGCTGCTGAAACAACAAGTGCTGCTTCACATGCTGCAGCAGCAGCTGCTGCAACCAATGTACAAGCAGGGAGATTACCTGCAAGATACACATTTGTTGATGAAAGAACAAGACAAGAAATTCCTAAAGTAGGTGTTGATGGTGCTGTTGTGCTGGGTAGCCTGGTTGCCCCTCCTATAAATGGGATATGTACACCGATATAAGTGCTGAGAATGCAATGCTTCAAAGGTAAGCTATTGGAGGTCTATATTTTGTTTAATAGATCAAATTTTGTTTTGATATACTCTACGATTGTATTGCCTGAAGACCTAATGCAAATTATTGAATAGCACTTAAAAATATCTTTCTCATGTGTGAGCTTCTTGGCGAATTGTACCTAGTTTTGATCATACTGCAGGAGACTTAGTAAAGGGGTTGAATACTTGGTTGAGGTCAGCTGCAGAAGCTGGGCCTATAAGTGCTACATTAGCTGCTGCCAAGGCCTGACAAATTAATGAAGAGATTGAGTAAATTACGGATCGGGATCATGGAGCAGATGTTACACCAAGTGGGAAACAAATTTCTACCCTGATTAAGGTGTCAGATTCCACCTTAACAAATAACGTCCCACCATCTGGAGTTCGGCTGCATTGCAGAGCTGTCGGTAGTTAAATACTGCCTTTTTGAATCTATTTTAACTTACTAATATGAAGTTGCTTCTATTCCTGTATGTTGACTCAGAAATTACTCAATTTGCTTACAAATTATCTGCAGGTTGTTGCTGTAGAGGGGGGAGCTTTGGGTGGTGTGGTCAGGCAGCTTTCCATTGATCAGTTTGAATATGAAGGCCGGTGGGTTAGCTATGGTACTCTAGAGAATGCAACTGCAGATAACTTTTTTATTAGTATTGTGCTTTTATGAATGAATAAATTTTTTTTTATATTGGTATTGTGCCAATGGATTAAAATGAATGATTGTAACGAATGATTGTATTTGATTGATTGAATGAATGATTGTGCATATGTTTATAAATTGATTAAAATAAATAATTTGGCCTTAGTTGTTGAGAATTAAGGTTAAAATTTGAATTTAACTTTAGTTGATGCCAACAGAGTCTAAATTTATCTTTAGCCCCATTTATCCAAACCGAGTCTACAACTCCCATGGCTAGAGGCTTTAGCCTCGGTTCAAAACTGTGGCTAAAAAGGTTAAAAACTGAGGCTAAAGCCTTTCGCCTTAGTTTTGCCTCGGTTATCCAAACCGAGGTTGAAACCCCTGTGGCTAAAGGCTTTAGCCTCAGTTTTAACAGCCTAGCCTAAAATGACTTTTATAGCCTTGGTTCTTCAAGTGAAGCTAAAAGAACCTTTTTAGCTTCAGTTTTCTCGAAATGAGGCTAAATTAAAATTTTAGCCTATGTTGTTTTCAACCGAGACTAAATCTAAATTTTAGCCTCAGTTGCCTCCAACCGGTGCTAAATTTATTTTTAACCTTGGTTATCAACAAGTGAGGCTAAAGTCTTCCTTGTAGTGCAATGAAACAAAGTTAGGAAGTGTCCCATGTCTTTCCTAAATATTCAAGAAGTCTTGCCTTAACACTAGGATCTCCTAGTTCAATTATCCGTCGTCTAAAAGTTAATCAAATAGAGGAAGTTGGTTGGGTTAGGAGTAGGTTCAGAATGAGGGTCGTTGGACAATCCTTTTATATATATATATATATATATATATATATATATATATATAAGGATATCTAATTTTTCTATATCTTTCTAAAATTTCAATCAAACTCAACACACAGTTCATTTAACACATTTCTAACATATCATCTATCATAAATCACATTCTTAGTTATTCTTTTTCTATACATCAGTTTATCTATCTTGTTCGCTTGTCGGGGTGGCATGATTCCACGTAGCAAGACTAAGACTTATTCTATTTTTACTTGACGGATTGTCTTATAGAATTATACAAGCATGGCTAGACGTATAATATTGTTACAAATTTAATTTCTCTTGAAATTTGTATATCTTGTAGAAAAGAGACTACACAATATGTGGCCATAAGAGGGTGCTTAACATTTTATTTTATTTTTATTTTTATTTTTTAATTTTTTAGGGTGTTTAACTCCTTCCTCTTTTGTCACTTAAACCCTTATCCAGATTTACCAATCGTGGGCCAATCATATGAGTCATTTAGATCAAGGGGTTTCACAATCACCCAACCGCAAGGCGAATCCGCGGACTCTAGCTAAACGTGGATACAAACAAACCTGGTTGGCTAGTGGCAACTCAAAAAATTTGAACATAACCCTTTTTAGCCGCTTTTAAAAGGTATTGCAAACCAATGAATAACATATAGCCAAATCAAATCATAAACATCTCCCTCCTATCCACAAAGTGGGAGTGCACAAACTTCCTCCCTCTCTCCTCACGACAAACTGCATTGAAACGGGGATCAAGCCCATGGGCAGCATTCACAATTACTGACACCCATGTACTATGTAAAATGCACTAGGAGGATGGGCCTGAGCAGCCCAAACTATTCATCATCGGCCCTCACCCAACTGGGCCCAAACAACGGGCTTAGATTTCAACCTCTTGGGTCAAGTTTAGTCGCCCAAGCTGTAACCTTTAGGGTTGGGGCACCAAAGCTGGGCCAAGCAGCTTAGCTCATTACGACCTCTATTACTAACAAAGACCCAACTCGAAAAGACAGTGTTTGGTTGATCCATTTGCCATACGGTTCGGTTTGAATTGTGTTGGTCAACCCGAAATTGAGCGGGTTAGGTTTCGGTCTACTAAGCCACACCCAACAGGTGATGAATATGGTCTGCATATATATGCTATTTATATATCTTTTCTATGAAGTGGAAATTTTATTTTTTTGGAATGTTTACTTTATTTTCAAATTTAATTAAATGGTCAAATACGTTGGGTTTAGGTTCAACCACTTATAAGATGAGTTTGAGTGGGTTGATATTTTTAACCTGTTTAATAAATCTTGATTGATCCTCGTTATAATCCAAGCCTAACCTAACTAGAACTCAACCAGACCAGACCCACTCTCAGCATTAATATTGTCCCATGAGCTCTACTAAGTCCACATGCATACACAAGGCAGGTTACGTACACGCCATCACAGGTTCCGCGTTGGTCAGCGGGTGCAATATGAAAACCGTCTATGAAGTAGACCTGACCTTGTACATGTTCTCATCGAAAAATAGATCTGGTCGATTAAGCAGGTGGACCATGATGTCATAAACAACACAACAGTTTAAAAACCTTCAGCCAGAGTTTTTCTATAACTAAATAATTTATTTTATAAAACTGTGGCACACATAATGACGTGGATGGACCTGATTCTTAGGAAAAGTGCATCTACATATAGAGTAACAATCTATCTATTTATCTATTGACAAAGTGGGCTACACATGCACAAAGAAGCAGACACTAAGAAGAATGAAGCCAATGATCTACGTGCAAGATAAGTTACATATGTAAGACAGGTACATCTGAAGTGGGGTTGGGCAGGGCTTGTCCGAGCCGGGTCGAGCTAAAATGCCTCTTCCCCATGCCTGGCTAGAAAATTAATTGGACCGTGCCTTCTAAGCCTGAGGCAAGCCCAGCTAATAGGTCCAAACCATGTCCAGAGCTGGGCCACGTTCATCGGGCCAGCAAGCTGGCTGACCCATCTCCTCTCTGAATGCAAAGAGGATTGGAACCTCATGCCTTTCACATCAATTTTCTGTCTTGGAAGCCGCACTTTATTTATCCTCATCACAGTTTTTGAAGTTTTTAATGGAAGCATATATGAGGTACTTCGAATAACGTATTCCGGTTTGCAAGATATGCCTGTTTTAGTGTTCTGATGGTCCTGATCACTTTCGCCTTTGATCGGGCCTTCTCTGTTCCATCTTGAACATGAAAGTGTCCGCGACCCTCTCTATAGCATAATCCTTCACAGGAAATAGTTTAGTCAAGTGTTTAGCAAAAGGACCGGAGCTCCCTTCAGTTGTTGTTGTCACTGCCAATGCCACTTTTTGGTAACACTCTTCTGGGAAGGTCCTATGTTGTCAGGCAAATTGATCGATGAATGGAAGCATTTAGGATGAAGCGAATTAAATTACAGGGCACATATAAGCAAGCATGCAGCCAGCTGAAAAACTACTAGGCATGCTAGCATGCACGTCTCTTAAAGGCTTCCCCTTCCTTTCTTGTGCTACATGAGAATGGGGAGAATAATCTTGATTCAGATTTGGGAATGAGTTCAATTAATCAATCATCGAGTGATTTGGTGTAGTGAGGTAGCTAGATGCATCATGCCTTACTCGGATGAAGAATTGAAAGAATCATACCTAGCTGGCCTCCTCATCAACTGTCTTTCAAACACACCTCACCGATGAGAAGCATTGAGGACTCACTCTGCATAAATTGACTAAATGCAGAAAGCCTTTCACTAGCAGGCCATCGTGTTTTTCACAGGTAACCTTAGTCCAGTATATCAGAAAGCACATCCATCTTTCCTAGACATAAGGAGTTAAGACTCAACCTTGATATATGAGCAAGGTCAAAGCATAAACACAAAAGCGAATATCGTTCAACCCACATCAGACCCTGTGATTGTTGTTCTAACGTGAAAACACAATGACAAAGGGGCGATTTTTTAATAGGAAAAAGAAAGGATCTACAAGGTCCCAAATGAATTGAAAAAAGCATTTTCTTTTAATGTGCCCTCAATACATAAGCGGCCTTTTTTTTGACTTAATAAGTGTTTTTCAGCATCAAAATGATTATTACGTGAAAGGTGCTAGCATGTAATGGCTCCATAGGAACTAAGAGATTACCCCAAAGACGCCTTCAACATACAGACTGACCAGCTAGGCAAAATAATCACAGTGGTCAGAAGAATCAGAATGCCAACCGTCACCTAGATAGGGGCAAAGGAAAATCAAAACAGAGTCCCTGTCCATTCCTAGCTAGGGACGGCCAGAGGTAGTACCCAATCAGCATCCCCCTTATCCACGGTAAAGCCCCTATAAAGAGAAGAAAAAATATATAAGTGAAAATCACTAATCTATTTAAAATAAACTGCCAAAATCAGGTGGGGTGCACAAAGGTAGGCAATGTGGTGTGGGATGAAATTGTTGACTAGAACAGCTTGTTCCAATTTCTGTTATACTGTTCCAATTTCAGTAATGCATAGGAGAGATAACTAAGCCCAGTCGGAAGATTCTTCAATCATTTAAACTGGTGGCCCATTCCAAGTTTGACGTCCGTTGTCCATCTATAGTCATTGAAAATCTCATCAAGTAGTCAGCCTTAACTTTCCAACCACTAGACTTTTGAGAACTTGCTCTAGGTGGCCCAGCTGAATAAGCCAGTCCAGTCCCAAACCGATATAGGCTGGTGTATATCGGAACCAAAAACCTTGACCAGAAGTAGAGAAATGTATGCTTTGAATACAGAGGGAGCCTATGTCAATTCCCTGTTTTTATTTCATTTGAGAACTCTTCCTCTTGTATTTCCTTCATGAGGGTGTTTCTACTGAGCAATAATCCCTATCATATGCTTGCGAACTCTTGCATGGGGATCATGTTGGTTTGTAGGGATGGCCGACCCCAAATCTCATTGATCAGGTGATCTCTAACTATACAGGCCGATCAAATGGGTGGGTCTCATCAGTCTTCATTCCTTAACAGTTAACAAATGGTGGTGACTCTTTAAATGCACGCATTGCATAATTGTATAGCAGTCTAGACTATCCAAATCACTGACCCAATTGTCAATGTGAGCATAAATGAAAATTTTGCACTTGTAAGATAATATTATCCATTTGACTTTTCCCTTCAAATTTGGACCACTCCCTACTTATAGTCATCCATTTGATGGCCATTAATTGGTGATTATTGTGATTTTAGAGATCTGCTTCATCCACAATTTGGATGGTCTAGATGTACATTAGTATCACATGCGAGGAGGATCAGTCAATACATAGCTGTAGCCTAATTAAAACATTCATAGCCAAAACCCCCAAGAAATTGATAATAAAAAAGAGAAATAAAAAGAGCTTCTGTGTGTTTCAAAAAAGTAGATGGTTAATGAGAAAATTTACAACATTGAATGACATAATTGGCGGGATGTGGCCATCAGACCCCATAGAGAATCATGGAGACTGTACAAGAGAAACCGTGAGTATTACCACATATTTCAAGAAAGGTTTTGAATTTCCTGTATTCACCACCACCAGTGGCTTGAATACTCTTGATTATACACACTCGAAGCTATTCTCAATATTCAATTTAAGTCTTTTAAAAAACACAAGTGCATACCATGGAAAAATGCCATGTAAATCTACTAATATCAATGAAATGTATCTAATAGTGAAACCAAGTACATCCCCAGGTATCAGAAACTATCAATTCCAAAAGTTTATTGCCTACGAATATATTATAAAAAAGAAGTTTAAGACTTCTGCCCATCTAAGAGGAGGAACAAGAGTTCACAGATTTATCAATGGAGATGGGAAGTTGAAAGTGAGAAAGCTGATGATGAACATTGGATGATAAGCGCCAGAAATTTTGCAGTTGCCTGTAGATATAAATCTCCTTTCCTCAAGCTACTTGGAAAAAATCTCCTGAATCGATGTACCTTTGCAAAGAAAGCATAAAGTGAATACCGATTAGCCAGATCCTGACTTGGATGCGAAATGCATCTGTATGCATGTGAAGGTGGTTTCTGTAAACTTAGCCAACCAAATCATTTCTCAAATCTGAACACTCCAAAGATAGTGATTGCTATGCATATGAGCCATTGCTATGCATTTCTAAATCAGTTATTTTATTTTCATAAATGAGTGGCCCACCTGATGAATTGTCCTACTTGTTTTTGTTATGGCCATATATGCATTAGAACCATCAGATGGATTGCTCATCTGTACCGTACATAAAGTGGGAAGGTCCTTGTAGTCATACCACTACAAAAAGAAATGGTAACAAAACAAGAAAGTTGACAAAGCAGAGCCATTAGAACCCCTTTACTATACATGGGTCAATTGAGTCCATCTAGTAGGACCCATCTCAGATCATGCTCCCCAATAAAAATATTTTGTTAGGCAATCCAAGCTTAAATTCCTTCTCCTCTCACCAAATGCAAGCTATTAACCATTTTTTAGACCGTTGGTTCGGAATTTGTCAACCAGATGGGTAGGATCATCTAATTTGTGTATTTCTATTTATTTTCCATCAACAACATGACAATTAAATGAACATACAGAATTGACAAGTCACCCGTGCCAAAATGAACATGGAATATTGAAAAGTAAAATTTGTCACTACTCATGCTCAAATTCAAGATTCAAATAATTAATAATGCAGATTACAAGAAAGTAACATGTCCATATGGTTGTGGTAAGAACATAAACAGTTCAAATCAATCTAAGAAAGTACCTTGGCTATTGCCACCCCCATAAAAATACACCCATCATGTCTCCTTTCTATTAGAATTATTATATAACCAAAAGCAGAACGAATGGGGGGATTATAAATTCAGTGAGTGCATACAAAAATGGTTATTCCCTACACGTGTGCATATGAAACATGGGAGCTATGATGTTGTGAGAAGAGCATGTGACAGATGATTGATAAAGAAAATGGAAAAAATCTTATCACCTTCTTCTTCCCTGGCAAAAGAATAAAACTTGTCACCTTCTTCTTCTCTGGCAAGAGAATAAAACTTGTATCCTTTTTCTTCTTCTTCAACAGCACCCGTAGCTTCAAAGAGCAAGCATAAAGAGTTAGAGGGAGATGGAAAAGAGGTTGGAGATGTCTTCAAAGGAATTTAGGTGTGGCTTGGCAACTAGAATTTTGAAGAACCCACATCCAGCAATTGGATTCTTAAGAATTTCAGTGTATCAAGTTGTTTTTGATGACTCGAAATTTGAATCTAATCTCTGAGAATTTGAAAAGCTGCGTTTAGAAAGAATTATAAATCGCTTAAAATCAGAAATTGAATTCTGGCCAAATTCCAAGTTGCCAAAAGTGAAAATTAGCTCTAAAAGAATCTGGATCCTCTGCTGTTGGGAAACAGGGATTTCCTAGTCACTGCATTTTCATTGGGAAGTAAGCAATCCCTGTTTCCCAGCAACAGATAATCCGGACTCACTCTAGAATTAAATTCTAATTCCAAAAGACAATGATTTGGAAAAGAAAAAAACATAGATACTCTAGCAGAGTGTCATCGATGATGATCAGTCACCTAAAAAAAAAAAAAAATCTAATATTTCTATTTCAACAAACAAGTGTCTTAGAATTGGCGTTTAGGATTATTGGACCATTCTAACTTTTAGGCTATAATTCATAGACAGTGGTTCTAACTTTAGTTGATGCCACGTGTACCATTTCTAAATGTCTGTGTATCAAGTGTCAAACATAGCTAGAGCATCAAATAGCTTGACCAGTAACATATCAGTCCGTCCATCAGAAGTGATAGTCCCACAATGGAGGTTTGCTAATTTATACATGTGGGCATGTATTACAACATGATACACGTGTGGCATCTGAGCTTTCCATTAGCTGTGATACTGTGTTTGGATCTAGATCGCCTCACATAGAAGTCAGGTCAGTTTCCACAACTCAGATGTGCAACGTATCAATAGTTGGCTGGTGATCCCAACACAAGCCAGGTAGTTGGTGTTAAAGCTCAATGGGTACAGCGTGATGCATGTATTTTATCCACACCATCCAATTAAATTTTCAGCTACTTTTAGAGCACAAGCTCAAAAATGAAGAAAATCTAAAGCTTAAGTGGACCACGCCATAGGAAATAGCAGGGATTGAATGCTTACCCTTGAAAACTTCTTGGGGGCACAAAAGTTTTTGATCATGCTGATATTTGTGTTTTCCCTTCATATATGTCAATGTGACCTAATCAACAGGCAGGGTGACCAAAAAAATATCACTATATATATCGTTTCTATACATTGATGCCAAACATGTCTTGGTTTCTATACACTTGGCTAAATATATCGTTTCTCAAATTTGAACACTCCAAAGATAGTGATTAATTAGAATAAACGAATAAACCGCCAACAAGTAGAGCATGTGAGCCATTGCTCTAATTTTCTAAATCATATTTTTTTTAAAAATTATTTTTACAAATGTGTGGTCCACTTGATGAGTTGCCCTACCTATTTTTGTTATGATAATGTATGCATTGAAGCAACAGATGGATTGATCATCTGTAACAGGGGAGGTCCTTGTGGGCACATCACTACATAAGGAAATGTAAACAAAACAAGAAAGTTGACAAGGTAGAGTCATCCCTTTACTGCACATGGGTTATAGTCACGTGTCAATTAAGACTGTCCATCTAGTACGTAGGACCCATCTTAAATCATGTTCCCTTCATTATTTCTTTTTGGTTATGTAAACCTAGCCTAAATTTCTTTGGATAGTTGGTTTGGAATCTGCAACCAGATGGCTCGGATCATCCAAGTTATATATTTTTAATCATGTTTCATCAACATCAGGGGCAATTAAATGAACATACTGAATTGGCACATCACCTCTGTCATTTGTACTATGGAAAGGTCTCTGTAATCCTACACCGGTTCCACTAGCTTTGCCATAATTTCTTCTTTCTATTAGAATTATTATACGACTAAAAGCACAACTGATGGGGGTATTTATCGAATCAGTATTGGGTTCACACACAACTGATGGGGGTATTTATCGAATCAGTATTGGGTTCACACACAACATACGTGGCATTTGTGATGTTTGCCCGGCAGCTAACGTTGCCTGAAGGTATTTGAGCCAAGAATGTCATGGGAAAAGCATGTACATACATACCTGCTTCTTCTTCTTCTACTTCTTCTACGACACCTTTAAGACGCAAGCCTAAAAAGGTAGAAAAAGATGGAAGTGAGGTTAGAAATGTCTTCAAAGGAATTTATTGGTGGTTTTGACACTTGAAATTTGAAGAATCTACATCAGTAATTGGATTCTTGAGAATTTCAGTGTGTCAAGTTGTGTTTAACACCTTGAAATTTAAATAATCTCTAAGAATATGAAAAGTAGCGTTTTACAAAGAATTGTAAATGGCTTATAATTAGAAATTAAACTTTGGCCAAATTCCAAATTGTCAAAAGTGAAAAGTAGCTCTAGAATTAAATTTTAATTTCGAAGGACAATAATTTGAAAATTAAAAATAAAAATAGAACTCTTTAAATGTCATCAATGATAATCAAGCACTAAACTTATTTAATTATTTGTCGATTGGATTGGCTTACATTTATTGGATGATTAAAACTAAAAAATATTCAATAGTATTTTTATTGCATCAAAAAAGTGTCCCCAATTAGAGTTTAGGATTCTTGGACCAATCTAACTTTTGGGCTTTGATACTGAGACAGTGATTCCATAAGTTAATTGGTTTAATTTGAGTTGATGCCATGTGTACCATTTCTAAATGTCTGCGTATCAAGTGTCCCATGTGGCTAGAGTATTAAATAACCTGACCAGTAGCATATCAGTCATATGTCAGGTCAGTCAAAAGTGATAGTCTGAACATGGAGGTTGCTAATTTACACTGTGGGCGTGTACCACAACATGATACATGCGTGACATCATAGCTTCCCATGAGGTGTGATACTGTGTTTTGATCTAAATCGCCCCATACAAAAATCAGGCCAGCTTTTCCAACTCAGATGGGCTACAATATATAAATACAAATGAATGGTTCGAGCAAAAGGAAAAAATAAAAATAAAAAAAATCAACAATTTACTTTGTTTTGTGTGGCCTAGCTGAATAGTGAGTACAATGTAGAGAAAATCTAAATAAACTCTGTGGGGCCCATTGTGATGTTGGTGTCTTATCCACACCATCCGTCTGTTTAATTACAGCTCAATTTAGGGCATGAGCCTGGAATTGAACAACATCCAGAGCTCAAGCGAACCACACCACATGAAATAGTGGGAATTCAATGCCTACCGTTGAAAATTTTGTGGGGGCTATAGAAGTTTAAGATCAAGCTGATATTTGTGTTTTTACCTTAGATCTATCCCATTGTTTCCTGTGGTGTGGTCCATTTGAACTTTGGATATGCTTCAATTTTGGGCTTGTACTCTAAAGTGATCTGTGATCTGGAAAAACAGATGAACGGTACACATACATCCACAGTGGCCCCACAGAGTTAACTCGATAGTCTATACTCTGGACGCAATCCGCTTTTCCGGGGATTGAATGGGTAATTCGAGGCACACTTGCCAGCACGGCACACGTACGAGAGTAATAAAAAAAAGTATGACGTGGCATAGTGCAGTGCTCGCGAATCGCCTCATCAATGCCTCTAACGCAGGCTTCACAAATGGTTTTGGATATGCAAAATTAATAAAGTAATTTGGGTTACCCTTTAATTACCAGAATCTTCTTCTTCTCTCCTCCATATCTTCTGATGCCAACGATCATCTGTAACATCGAATGGGAATGACTTGAGCTTCGGACAGTTGATAACCTTGAGGAGTCTTAAAGACGGCATTGCCCTTTGCATCCTCTGCCATTCCTCTTCCATCTCTTCTATCCAATATAGCACCAATACCTCCACTTTCCATACCCCACTCTCGCTGTCCCAAAATCTGGGACCCATCTCCCTAATCCTTCCCCGAAAAATCTCAAGAAACTGAAGATTGGGAAGGGAAGAAGGACTGAGCCACGCTGGTGTCCTTTCTCCTGGCCAGTCCCAAATATGCATCTCTCTCAGGGATTTAAGAGGAGGAGAAAGCTCACCTTCAATCTTCCTTACATCTCCATCTCTTTCAACAGAAATTCCCCCAAAAACTAACGTTAGAATTTGCAGATGCTGGAGCATTGATAAGACATTCCATTCCCCTTCTTCTATTTCTTCCACTGACTTTATCTCCATCCAAAGTTCTCTAAGTTTTGTCAAGCTCTTCAACTCCGAAATCCCGGATCCATTTTTATTCACAGGACTAAACCATCCTAACCGTTCGAGATTTGAAAGCTTTCCAACCCCTTCCGGCATGCATTCTAAAGATTCACACCCATAAATTTGGATAACTGTTAGCTTCTCTAATGTTGTGATTGACACAGGAAGCCTATTCAAATTCGGGCAGAGCCATAAACGTAGAATCCGAAGATTACGAAGATTTCCGATTGAATCGGGCAGTGATATTAAGGCAGAACTACTCTCTATGTTAAGATAAACGAGGTGCTGTAATGACCCTATCCCACTCAACCAATCGCTGCACACCACATCTCTATCGAGATTGCTGCGTGACAATGAAAGAGATAACACCCTCAACCACCTTCCTTTGCATATTTTTGCTTTGAGACTTGCAATCATCTCTATGCTGTGAATGTCCATCCCAACCAACGTCCGCAGCTTTGTGGGACTGTTTCCGATGCTCTCTACAGCTGTATTCTTCACAATTCCCAAACGGCGAGACTGCTCACTGAATGCGGGACTACCTCCACAGTCCAACCTCACAAAAAAGCTCTCATCTCTTGCAATTCTTATTACCATATCTCGAACCATATCATGCATTTTGCAACTAAGATAGCTTCTCTCGAACATATCTTTATCCACTCCAAGTATCAAAAATCGATTAAATAATTCTGAAATACATTCTTCTCCTATCTCAAATGCCGTTTTCCCATTTTTTCCCCAAACAAAACCCTCACCAATCCACCAGTTAACCATGTCACCAACATTAATTTCATAATCTTCAGTAAACATGGCAAAGCACAAAAAGCAAGGTTTTAAGTGTGTTGGGAGCTCTTCGTAGCTTAATTGTAGTCTCGAAATGATCAGTTCATCATTCTTATCGATTCCCAACTCCTTGCGCTCTGATATATCCCTCCAGTCATGGATAGAATCACTCTTCCCCTGCATCATTCCACCCACAACCTTGATTGTTAATGGCAGTCCCCCACACCTCGCAACAATCTCCTTTCCTAAGCCCTCCAAGTCTGGATTTGTGCACTTACCTCCAGTTCTTGCAAAAGCTACTTTACTGAACAAGGACCAACTATCTTGTTTTGAAAGAGTTTGGGGATAGTGTATGTGTCTGCTGGCAGCTCCCATTGATTTAGCAACCTCTTCATTCCTAGTTGTAATAATAACGCAGCTACCCTCCACTCGGGGCAAACCAGACTTCAAGCTATCCCACCACATCCCTTCATTTGTTTGCCAAACATCGTCCAAAACTACCAAGTATTTCGCATCTAATTTCCTGTTGAGACTTTCCAATAGCTCCTCAACATCCATTCCCCTCAGAGATTCCTCTTTTACATCTAGCTTTTTTAACATCTTCTTTAGCAATTCGTCCAATTTGAAACTTTGAGAAACAGTAACAAAAACCAAGTGATGAAAAGAGTTTTTCACACTCTCACTATGACATATCTTTTGAGCGAGTGTGGTTTTACCGATTCCCCCCATTCCAACTATTCCAATCATTGTTGAGGGTCCATCTGCTTTTAAGATCCAATTTCTAACCTTTCCTGAGTCATCTTCTAATCCTACCATTTCAGCTTCATGCATTAGGATTGGGTAGGTCAATGGCATATTCCTACCATCTTCATCTTTGCCAGTGTGACGAGGAGCTGTTTGCAAGTAGGAATTCATCTTCCCTTGCACCACTTTTATTTTTTTATTTGTTTCCATCAACCGCTTTCCCATCCGACGGCGGGATTTCAAAAGGGCAGGAGAGCAATAACTAATAAAATTGGGTGCACACCCTTGGTCTTTTTTATGGAATTGAAGATGGCAATCTGCTATTACATCCTCAGCATCATATACCAGCTCTCTTAAGTCTCTCATTATTGTCTTGAAAGTCTCATTCCTCTCTTTTATCTTCACCTGATCAGCATCCTTGAGATAGCTCTGCATATACTTTAGCTCCTGCGTTGTTTCTTCAAACCGGTCATCAAATTCAAGTAGTTGTCGACCTTCGCTTTCAAGTAATGACACCAAATTATCTAGGAGAATACTGACGACAGCATCTGCCATTTCCCTGTGCAATAGTTTCATACATTTATGAAAATGGAATCCAAAACTAGAAGGTGAAGGAAAAGAGGAAAGAAAAAAAACTAGGCAGAAAATATTACAATTGAATTGTCTATAAGAAAGTAATTGCACAATTACTCCTACAATAGATTTATTTTCACTTTATTCTGATCATTTTTCCTTATGTGTAACGCATTTTTCAGAAACTTGGCAAGTCAATTTAGAACTTGACAATGTCAACTGAGATCAGCATGAGAATCTGCCAACTTCCTATATGAGTCAGGTTGTTACAAAACTCGTTAGATTTCTCGAAACTTGCCCGAGTTTTGCACTAATTCCATGGACTTGTCGAGTTTTGTGTTACTTGGCTGAGTTTTATAGAGTGAAAAGGTTTGATTTTTATTTTATTTTATTTTTTAAAAAAGTAAAGTAGGGGTTTGAACCCACCACCTCTAATATAAACAAAGGCCTTGCCTGAGTTTTGTTACATGACTCGTCTGGTTTCCTCTTTAACTCGCCCATGGTATGCACTAAATTGCTAGACTAATCGAGTTTTATGTTACTCGGGCTACTTTTTTAGAGTGAAAAGCTATGGTGGAAACAAAAAAAAAAAAAAAAAAAAAAACCCTTACAAACAAAGCAACTTGATTATATGAACTGAGCAAATAATGGGCACCATTCTATCTAAGAGCAAATAACAGGCCCAATGTTTTGGTTGATGCTCCATGATTTAAGCCTAGATGAAATTGATGAATTGACACACCAACCATTGTTACCGTGGTACTGCATTACATCCCGATGGATTGTTGTAGGCAACTATTACACATTCTAGTTAGTGATGAAACCTGTCTCTTTCATCACCTGCTTGCTAGTGGGAAGTTTTTATGACTTTGTGTTGGATGGACACCTTGAGAGATATGGTCCCAATAGTATCACTCCATCACCAGTAGAGATATCTAGTATGGACGAAGGTCGGATCCTGGTGAATGTCACCCAGCATGAGAGAGGTGCGTGGGCAACAGGAAGAGACGAAATCACAACCCGGATGTGGAATGATTCGTATCTACTGAGTCGTTGAATTTAATTTCTTCAAAACAAACCTCCTACTGTGAGTGCAAGAGGATATAGGATCCAGATGATTAGACAAATCACACAGTGAATCTAATCAAAGACACGGTCATTCTCTTATCTGAGGACTACGGTGATAGCGATCCAGACATCCTATGGTCGTATGAAATTAAGTTGGGAAGAAGTGAATATGGCCTATCAAAGACCGACGGTGAAGGCCAATAACTCGAAGAACACGTCCAACACTATCAACTCTAGGAAGAAGGCTAAAGTTTCCCAACCATATGATCAAATTAGAAGTGGGATAAGTGAATAGTGCAGATTATTCCAAAACTTGGTATGGTAAAAGGATTAACTTCAGAACATGTACTTTTAGCGACAAAGTTACTTTCGTAGAAAGAAATCTATGGGGCAGCTTTTCTCACCCTACGGGAACATATGAAGAATCATGAAGATGAATGATATGGATGTTTTAATATGCCAAAATAACAATCTACTCAAGGATTTGAATGGCATGGATGTTGATGAGGCAGAGTAATGATCCTCATGTGTATGAGGAACCCGATTATAGGTAATATTGAGAAGAACATTCCAATACCTAAAGCAGGAATGTAAAGTTGAGGGTAATGCCTACTGAGGTGTTTCCTTGCTGATTTCTATTTGCAATCACATACTCACTTTCCCCATTATGTTCATGTTATATCTACAACGTTCATCCATTTTTTTTTTTTTTTCCATATGAATATGGGGTATGAACCCAAAAAGGAAATCTGATCCAAATCATGTGTGATCCCCATGATAGGAAAGAGTGGTAACTGAATGCATGCCCACCATTAAAAACTAAAATCCTCTTCAGGGCTAGAAAAAGGGGTGCGGCTTCCTGCATTTAAGGTCATTATTCCAAAATTGAAGCAGATCCAAATCTCAAGTGGACCACAAAAGTTTTTTTAATACATTCCCTCGGGTCTCAAGAAGTTTTTAATGGTGGATATTCAATCACCACTGTTTCCTGTGGTATATAGTCCACCTGAGATTTGGATCTACTTCATTAGTGGTGATCATGCCCTAAAATCAGATTTCAAAACAGATGGACAGCGTGGATGTAAGTCTCATATATCATGGTGGGCCCTACAGTCAGGGGTCCACCCACCTCGGTGGATCCAATGATCCACCCAAACTGCTCCCCAGAAAAAGATCCATCCACTGTGGAATTATCTCTTTGGTCCTTCATGTAGGTTTGTATGACTGGGATGAAAAGCAAAGATGGCTCACAACAGGACAGTGGACTGTATAAAAAGTGTAATGGTTGGTGTTTAATCCCCACATTTTGATGATGGTGTGGTCTTCCAGGGGTTGTGATCTCTTTTATTTTTGGGATCATTTATTATACGAAGCTTGCAAAATAGATGAATGGCATGGATAGATCACATCATCATGGTGGGGCCCCCAAGCACCGTCCGGTATTCCACCACCACTTCAGTAAGCAATCCAAGGACGCGGTTTGGCTAGTGATGCTGCCCCTAGCCAAGTGGGTAATAGTCGGTGCTCTGTGGGGTCCAGCATGATGTATGTGTTTTATCCATGCCATCCATAATTTTTTCCGGCTCATTTCAGGGCATGAGGCCAAAAATGAAGCAGACCCAAATCTTAGGCAGACCACACCACAAGAAATAGTGGGGATTGGATGTCCATCATTAAAAACCTACTGGGTTTGTTATAATGTTTATTTGATATCCAACCTATTGATTTGGTGTGCAAACCTAGATGAAGGGAAAAACAAATATCAGCTTGATCCAAAACTTTTCTTGCCCCATAGAAGCTTTTAATGGTGCGCATTCAATCAACAACTGTTTCCTGTGATGTGGTCCACTTAAGATTTGGATCTACCTCATTTTTGGGCTAATACCATAAAATGGAAGGCATGGATGAAACACATATATAATGATGGGCCCACAAAGCACCAACCATTCGCCATTGATAATTCCCCATGACTCAATAGGAAACAGACGATAATGGGTCAACTTACTTTGACATTTTGTATTGCCCATTTCCTATAATTTATCATAAATCATAGATTTGAGAAAACAAGGAAGGTAGGATGCAAGATTGCGTCGTATGCAACACAACACCAACTTAGTGGTGAGTTGACGTGGCAAAGTTATGTGGCCCCACCATGATGTATGTGTCATATCCATACCATCCATCCATTTTTTGAGATCAAATTTAGGCATGAGCACAAAAATGAGGCAGATCCAAACCTCAAGTGGATCACACTACAGAGGATAATGACATCCACCATTGAAGCCTTACTAGGGCCACCAATATTTTTATATCGATCCTGTTCATAAGGTCACACAGACCTGGATGAAGGGAAAGCAGAAAAATCAGGTTGCTCATGCACTAAAATGAGCTGAAAAAATAGATGGACGGCATAGATCCTCAATGAGTACATCAAGGCAGGCCCACAGTCAGGCCGCGATGTGTTAGGAGAGGCCACAGCCACCTACTGTCCCCGCCACGCTGGAAGGAGGTTACCAAATCCGCATGTAAGCAAGCAGGAACGGGGACCAGGTGAGTCGGTGGAGCCAGGCCATGACTACAGGGCCCACCTTGATATATGTGTTGCATATCCACACCATTGATCCGTTTTGTTATCTCATTTTAGAGCACAGACCCCAATCTCAGGAAAATCACACCACAGTAAACAGTGGTAATTGAACACCACTATTAAAAAGTTTTTATGGGCCACAACATTGTTGGATTAAGCTTATATTTGTATTTTCCTTTTATTTAGATCTGTGTGACCTACTCAACAAGTTGGATGAAAACTAAACATTACAATGGGCCCTATGAAGTTTTTAATAGTAGGTATTCAATTCATCTTTATTTTTCTATGTTATGGTCCAAGTGAGATATTAATCTGCCTCAATTTTAGACTCATGCCTTAAAATAATATGAAAAAAATAGATGTACGGTGTGGATAAAACATATACATTTTGATAGGCCCATATTGCACTGACCAGCAGCTAGGTTAGTTATGGCACGCGCGGTCAGCATGCAATCGATGCCCGGCAGCAGCATTCCGGATCCAAGGGTAAGAGAAGGAAGATGGCTTCTAAAGTCATTCGGAGACTCAGAGTCAGAGACATTATAAATCGGAGCGGATTAGGTGTGGCCCGGCATCACCGGGCCGCAGTCCGGCCCTTATCATGGGGCCCATCTTGATGTATATATTTTGTATCCACACCGTCCATCTATTTTTCCATATTATTTTAGGGTATTAACCCAAAAATAAAACAGATCCAAATCTTAGAAGGACTATGTCGTAGGAAACAGTGGTGATTGACCATTAATACTTCTTGTGGGCCACAAAAGTTTTGGATCAAGTAGATACTTAGCTTTTCCCTTCATACAGATATTTTTAACCATATCAACAGGTTGGATGGAATATAAACATTACAAAACAAGACGGTGGGCCTTAAGAAGTTTTTAACGGTGGGGCACTCAATCACATTGTCTCGTATGGCATGAGATTTTGATTAGTTTCATTTTTAGGCTCATAACTTAAAATGATCAGGCAAAAATGAATGAACAGTGTGGATACAAAATACATACATCAAGGGGGGCCCACAGTAAGGGTCACATCATCTTAAGGCAAGTTTGGGATACACTTACTCCACTCCCATCAGAAATGGGAGCGGATTGCCTGTGACCAGGGTCCAGGCTGTGTGGGGTCCACAGAGATATATGTGACAAATCCACTCCATCCATCCATCTATTTTTAAGGACCACAATAGTGCAGGCTTCTAAAAGTCAGGCAGATCCAAGACTCAGGTAGGCCACATCAACAAAATAGTGAGAACAGCAATATCCACCATTGAAACCTTCCTACTGCTAATCATGACGTTTATATGTCATACAACCGTTCTTAGAATTATAAATAGGGCTGTCAATGGGCCGGGTAGTCCCAACAGTCCTTCGGGCTTGGCCTAATTGGGCTGGGTTTGGGGTTGTGTATCAGGCCCGACTGGTCGGGCTCAGGCTAAAATCAGAACCCTGATTGTCAACCTGGCTGGACTCGAACTTAGCACTCCAAAGCCCATGAACCTGGTCTGGCCCGATAGCTCTTTTCTAAACCTAATTTCCCCTTTTTCTTTCATTCTCCCCCTCTCTCACACATGAGACACACCACAATATCATTTATCAACTGAGATACTCGAGGCTTAGGCTCAGGCTCAGGCTCAGGCTCAGGTGGACTCATGCCGGGCTTTGTGTAAATGTCTCGGGTCGGACTCAGGCTGGACTACTTTTAGCCAGTCACGGGCCCAGGCTGGATTTAGGTTTAGGTTTAGAATTACAGGCTGGGCTTCGATATAGCTTGGCCCGATCCTAACCCAGCTCATTGACAGCCCTAATTATAAATACGATAAACTGTAGGAATACATGTTATCCTGATTTTTTATAATAATAATAATAATAATAATAATAAACCTTCTGTCACTGCCAGGCATTCAACCCTCACTGTTTTGTGTAATATAGCCCACCGAAGTTTTGGATTTGCATGATTTTTAGAATTCCGCCCTACTATGGTCTTTCAAAATAGATGGGTGGAGTGAATTTGTCACTAACATCTCATGAGATATATAGGCAATCCGCTCCCATAAGAAATGGCAGAGGTAGCGTATAAAGCAAGTTTAACTTTCCAGTAGAAAAAAGAAAAATGGAAAAGACTTTTTACTATAGAGAGAATATAAAGCACTTCTTACAAAAATAAATAAATAAATAATAAGACATTTAAAGCACTTCTTAAAGGAGAGCGCCCCATTTCATCAAGTCATGAGCGAATGGACCCAAGTTGATGTATGTATTGCATGGATGTAGATTGCACACTCAATAACCTAATACAATCTATGGGGTCCATTGTGATGTATGTGTCTTGTCATGTTGTCAATTCATTTTATGAGCTCATTTTAAAGTATAAGTCCAAAATTGAAGCATATCCAAAGTTGGAGTGGACCGCATCATAGGAAACATTGGGGATAAAAATAAAAAATAAAAAATCCATGATGGAAACCTTTTTAACACCCACCGTGATGTTTATTTGTCATCTAACTCGTTTATAAGGTCACACAGATATGGATGATGGGAAATTACAAATATCAACTTATTCAAGACTTTTGTGGCCCATAAGAAGATATCAACAGTTCTGTGGTGTTGTCCACTTAGATTTGGGTATACTTCAATTATGGGATAATGCCCTAAAATGACTTGGAAAAACAGATGGACAGCCTACCTAAGACACATACATCCACGCCATCTATCCAGTTTTTAGCTTATTTTAGGATGTCCAGCCCAAGTAGTAGATCCAAATCTCAGGTGGACCACACCATAGGAAAAATGGTGATTGAACACCTACCATTAAAAACTTCTTAGTGCTATGGTTTATTAGCCATCTGGCTAGTTGGTAAGGTCAAACATGCTTGGATGAAGGGAAAACACAAATGTTACCTAGATTTAAAACTTTTGTGGCTCAAAATCACCACTATTTAATACATTGATGACTTTGGACGTATCAGTTAATTGAAACATCAAACAACATCAGCTAAAGATGCAAGAACCACATCAATCAAATGATTGAACCTTGTGATCAATAGCATACAAGATTGGAAGGTCAAGATTAATCAAAGAAAAGAGGTCTGATCATAAACTTGAAGCATCTATTAAAGGGAATCTGCCTAGGATTGTTTATGTTTCAAAAAACCAACTTTGGTCGGACAATGCTGGTCACTCAATCTATGAATTGTAAATTTGATGGTAATTTTAAAAAAATAAAATAAAATAAAATAAAAAAATCTAGCATTCAAAGGAATACATCCCATCCTTAATAAGTCATGATAAAGCGATAGAAGAATACCACAATAAATGGAGAGCTTGTAAACCGTAGAAGAAGGAAGATGGCTTTTGCAATCAGTTGGCCACTGGAGATTAAAAATGGACGAGTTAGCATAGAAAGAATTAATTACTTAAGAATTTTTTTTATAAAATAAAAATGCATTTTTTTAAAGATAACGCTGTCAAGGATTAAACCCAAGAATGCTTTTTAAATTATTTGAGATCTCAAGTTATTTAAGTAGCTTATATTCATTTCCACTTATTAAATAAATAAAGTATGTTTGGTAAACAACATACTTATTAGCCAAAAACTAGAAAAAGCATGCTTGGCTTCCAAGATTATAGGTAATTATCCCTCAAGTTTGTTTGGTCCCCCTCACATTACCATCCGTCATTTGAGGCCAACCTTTGATGTGGATCATCATTGTGTGGACCCCACCTTTGATGTGGGTTGTCCATCATGCGTGGCCCACCATGGATGTGGGCCATTCATCATCAGGGACTAATCTTTTATGTGCATTGTTCATTATGTAGGGCCCATCTTTGATGTTTGTCATCCATCATGTGGGGCCTACCATCAATGTTATTGTCCATCATGTGGGGCCTACCTTTACCTTCAATATCCACCAACCACATATGAAGCCCAATTTTGATGTGTACCGTCTATCATGTGGGCCCCACCTTTGATGTGGGTTGTTCATCATGCCGAGCCCACCTTGGATATGGGGTAGTCATCATTAGTGCTAACTTTTGATGTGGACCGTCCATCATATGGGGCCCATGTTGATATGGATCATCCATAACTTGCAGCTCACCATGATTAATTGTCCATCATGTGGAGCCCAACTTTGATGTGTATCATCCATCATGAATGAGTAAAAATAAAAAATATAAAGTAAAAAAAATATTCAATGGTTGCGTCTAATAATTAAAAGCTATGAGATTTTTTTTGTCAACCTGACTTTTTCGATGATGGCCAATTTGTAGTAGGCTTCACAAAAAGAACGGTCTAATTTGAGTTAATGCCAAAGACAAGTACAATTCTTGTGTGAGTACCAACCCGCAGGATTAAGCAACCATGCAAGCAAACATGGGCCTTGTAAATATAGGCATCAGTGGTTACATGTAAAAGGCCTGGCCCAGAATCAGGTGGCTGTCCATGCCCTGGGTTCAGCATGCATCTTCTTTTTAGCGTAGAAGGTCCTACACAATGAATGATCACATGTGTAGCAGTTGGTCACTGTGCTCAACCTTAAAGGATTTTCCCATCTTTAATTACCACAGCACAGCTCTCCATCATGTGTGGCCCACCTTTTATGTGGACCATCCACCATGTGAGCCCCACCTCTAATGTAGATAGTCCATCACGTGGGGCCTCCTTTTATATGGCAACTGAGAAAGCCTACTTAGACATCGACCATGAGAGAGAAAGTAAAACAGTCATGAATTGAAAAGCTTAAAAAAAAAACTTATTAAGTAGCTTTTAATTAGTAAGTTACTTTTATAATGATATTTACCAAACTAAATAAAGTGAAAAAGGTTACTTAATTACTGAACATAAGTTTTAAAAAAACCTGACTTATTTGGTATTATTCAAACAAGCTCTTAAAAGCACTTTTTAAAGGGAGCAAGATGCTCAGCTGGCTGGGGATCTATCCACAAAGAGCTGGTAAATGAGTTGACGGCCAAGTTAATTATTACCGATGAAAGACTATTTCAAATGGTAGAGAGTCTTACTTTTATCGAACTAGCCAGATGCCTTAACCCCAGATACGAGAATGTCTCCCTTACAACAATAAATAGAGTGTGCATGAAGATGTATGAAAGCGAGAAGGTTAAGTTGAAAGGAGAGTTGGAAATGATTTTCTGAATTAGCCAGACATCAGATTTGTGGACGGCATCCAATCAACAAAAGGGGTATATGTTACTAACTACTCACTACGTTGATGTCGAATAGAGGCTTTGCAAGAGAATAATAAACTTTCATTATCTTGTGCCTCCTTATAATGACTTGATGATTTTAGACTGCATATACAGATGTCTTGTGGAGTGGGGAATTGAAAAGAAGATTTCCTTAATAACTCTAGACAATGCCTCTATAAATGATAGCGTGATAACAAATTTGCGCAACCAGTTTAGGGCCACTGGTGACCTGTATTTTGGTGGAAAGATATTTTATGTTAGGTGTTACGCTTACATCTAATCTTGATTGTACAAAATGACCTTAAAACAATTGATCCCATGATCGAGAACATAAGAGAGAAATACGGGGGTCACCTTTACGATTACATGCATGAAATGAAATCTTGAAGCGGTTGAATTTGTCAACTCAGAGAACAATGAAGCTGAACATCACAACACCTTAGAATTCAACTTTTGAAATGTTGAATTCAATGATAGATTTGAGACCTATATTCTCTCACTATATGCGAAGCGTGATAGTGCGTATATTTGGTTGTCTTCTAAAGATGATCAGTTAAGAGCTATCTGAATCAATTCGTAAGTTCATTTCAGTTTTTTACAACAATATGAAGAAATTTTTGGGAAGCAAGTATCCAACAATAAATATATTTCTGCTAGAACTTTGGAAGGGAAAAGATATCTTGTGAAAAGCAGTAGTAGAGTAGACTTTTTACACTTAATGACCATGGGTATGCAGGTAAAGTTTGATAAGTATTGGTCTGAGTGTAGTCTAGTAATGGTTGTTGCGGTCGTTCTTGATCCCCGATACAAGATGATCATGGTTGAATTCATATGTAGTAAGTTGTATGGTGTAATGGGTGTCGCTGAGGTTTAAAAGATTTCTGACGTAGTTAGTGAATTGTATAATTTTTATGTGTGCGCCGCAAAAGAAAAATCTCCTAATGTGGGTTCTAGTTCTGCTGCTGATGAACCGCAAGAAGAAACAGTATATGATTTCATGTCTTACATGGCACAACAAAAATAGACTCAAATACAGACACCTAGATCAGAACTTGAAAACTATCTCAAGGAGCCACTTCTAGTTGTAAAATCCAAAGGCGATGAATTTGATGTTTTGGACTGCTGGAGGATGAGATCTAGCAATTTATAATACCTTGTGCTCTCGTTAATGGCATGAGACATTATCAATTCCAATTTCAACCATGGCTTCAGAATCTGCTTTTAATATGAAGAGTCGGGTCGTAAGCAAGTATAGAAGCTCAATTGTCTTGTTCCTATTCAGTTTTGATTAGAGGTGGGCATCAAGCCAAGTCGAGTCGAGGTGGGCCAAGCTCGGCTCGGCTTGTCCATACTGTACTCAAGTTCGAGCTCAAGTTCGAGTTCGGCCTTGAGCTCAACATTGAAGCTTGGCTTGTTTGCCAAAGCTGTCGAGTTCGAGTCGAGCTAGTGGTTCGAGTCGAGCTCGAGCTTGTTGGGTGAGAGAGTAATGGATTCTATTCTTGATCCTCCTCCATTGATGAAAAATTCAAAAATCTTAGGAGAATCAAAGCAAAACCCGATGAAAAAGCCAAACAAAGCTTCGAATCGGATGGGGAAACCTTTAAGAACCGATCTGTTCTTGATCTTCTTCCACCAGCAGAAATCCAGGTACTAAAAAAGAAATAGAACATAATACATATTATAAATCCAAGTAAAGAGCTCTAGTCAATCAGATCATTGGATTTCCTTGAAGTTCTAACAAATCTAAGAAGAACCCATCTCGAATTTCTTGGATTTCTCGCCCAAGAAATAGATCTCAAGAGATTGAAATCATACTATTGTGGAGCTGAAATGAAAACTGGTAGTGGTAGTCCGGGCGAGCGTTGGCTGGTAGCGGGTAGAGAAAGAGAAGAAAGGGAAAGGGAAATGGAAAGGGGGTGTGTGCGATCAGGTAGAGACTCTAGGGTTCATTTTTTATTATTTCTCTTATAATATTAATATAATATAATATATATATATATATATAATATTTAATATATTTATATATATATATATATATATATAATATTTATTAATCGAGCTCGAGTTCGAGTCGAGTTGAAATGCCCCTGTCGAACTCGGCTTGAACTCAACTCGAGCTTCAAATAATTAGCTTGACTCGAGCTTCAAATAATTAGATTGACTCGACCCGAATCGGCCATTCAAGCCGAGTCCAGCCGAGCTGACTCGAGCCTAGTCGAGCAAGTTTTTCGAGCTAGCTCGAATCGTGAACAGCCCTACTTGCATGTCATTAGCATTGCTAATAAAGCTTCTTTGAATTGAACTGTAGAGGTTGGAATCTGAGCAAGGTGAGAAACTAGCCTCATAGCATTGCTCTTAATCTTTTTGTTGTATTTGCTTAAAAGTTATATCATCATATTTGTAATTATTTTTTAACGGTTAAATTGTAATATTATGGTTATGGGTAGATGGATATTTCTCTCTTTTCATTTGTACAATCAATTAGTTAATGTTATTTAAATCTCTTATTGTTGGAATTTTGGGTAATTGTGTTCATTCATCACTATAACTTATTTTTTTTATGTTGCCTTAATCTAACCAGACATACACATGTAGATATGTCATCGAAAGATGATGCATCGGCAGATATTTAGGATTATGAAGTCCAAGTCTACTCCCAAGATGAAAAGATAAAGTACAATGTAAGTTGTGTAGAAAGCAATTTGTCAATAAAACAAATCGGTTCAAATTATATTTGTCTTGTCAGAGAGGAGACGCCAGACTATGTAGCTAAGCTCCTCAGGAAGTCCGAGATTTATTTAGAGTCATTCTTGACCCAAATACAATGACTTCCTACACCCCTCACCCTACAACTATAACCAATACAATCAACCAAAGAATATATAGAAGTAGGCCTATTATAAATGAAGAAGGGTTAAGCAGAGGAACTACCTCTGGTTCCAAGCCTTCCATAATTAGTAGAGAAGAAGAACAAAAGAGGATTTTAAGGGAATAAGAAGAACGCGATTATAAAGAGGTCATTAAAGAAAGCCTACAAATAGCATCCAGATCAAAGAGTACCAGACAACAGCATCCACCTCCAAGACAACATGATGCTGAAGCAGACATGAGTAAACTATCAAAGTTTCTTAAAAGTCTTGCAACATTTTCTAGGCAGTTGGGAATCCCGTACAAATTGGATCATAAAAAGTGCATGAAAAAACTTATTGTATCTATGAATGAAGACGATGAGAAGGCATTCCCACTGTCTGATTCAGTAAAGGTGAATGACCATTTTTTTGACACATCCAGCTCGGAGTTGGCCAAAAGTTCTCCTGTAGTTGAATTCGTAAAAAGAGAACGAAGGATGATTTTGGCGACGAAGGTGGAGGTGGAGGAGAGGGATACTATTATGGTTATGGACAAGGTTCATCTAGTTACATACTACAAAGGCATTCATCATGTTGAATGTACAAAAGTTTTACTTAATCTATATGTCAGTATGTGGATGTTAGGTTTATTTACTTTTAATGTTGGACAGAGTTTATTTACTTTGTTCATTTTATGTCAGTATGTGCATATTAGTTTTACCTAATATGTATGTCAGTATGTGCATATTACCCTTAATTTCTTATTATGATTTATGAGCCATAATATGGATGAAGTATATCTATTAAATAATAAATATGTTAGTCATATTATCAATGACTATTCAAATGAAAAGATCAGGTAATTAGTATTATTGTCTTAGACTCTTAGTAAAACTTTTAGGCCATGCACCATCAATACTTAGGTCAGCAACTTTGACAGCTTAGATTTCCATGAAACTATACCTTCTGTATGATTTAAGAATCACTACCATTTTGTTACAATTTTTTATTTTTTTACAATTTTTATAATTTTTTTAAAAAAATTTTCAAAAAAAAAAAAAAAAGGACCGATTCAAACCGTGCCCAATCTAATCCGACTCGGTCAGGGAAACCGAGTCGGACTCGGATCGGTTCAGGCCAGCAGTGGTCCGGATTGGTTCGAGTCAAATGTCCAAAACTCGGTCCCGGATCGGATTGAGTTTAGGTCAACCCATGTAAATTTCGGACCGAATCAAGTTGGACCCAATCCGATCTAACTCGGTTCGATGCCCAGCTCTAGATGCATAGCACAGTCCTTTGTAATTCCGCATATAGTTTACACCCATGTGATGGACAGTTCACATTAAAGTTGAGCTCTACAAGATGGGCATAGACATTAAAGGTGGGCTACTCCCCTTCCACTAGCCAATGGCTGATGGTCGGTGCTCTGTGGGCCCCACCATGATGTATGTGTTTCATCCATGCCGTCCATCTATTTTTCTACATCATTTTATGCTATAAGACCAAAAATGAGGTATATCCAAATCTCAAGTGGACCACATTGCAGAAACGGTGTTGAATGAAGGTTGATCATTAAAAACATTTTGGGGGCCATAAAAGTTTTGGATCAATCTGGTCTTTGTTTTTTCCCTTCATCTGGGTCTGTATACCTAATCAACAGATTGGATGTCAAATAAACAGTACAGTGGGCTTTAGGAGGATTTTAATGATGGATATCCAATCACTATTGTTTTCCTGTGGTGTGGTCCCCCTGACATTTATATCCCTCTAATTTTTAGTATCAAGCCATAAAATGATCTGTAAAATATATGAATGGAATGTATGAAAGACATATATCATGGTTGGGCCCACAGAGCACCAACCATCAGCCACCAGAGTTGAGTAACGTATGTTTAGGACCACCTGATTGCTGTAGTTTCAATATAGTGATGAGAGAGGATTAAAGTAGATGTAATAGAATTAACGGCTTTGGACATGTCAGACAGCCGAAAGTACAACAACATCAGTTAAAGGGAAGCAGATTGGATGGAAATTAAACGTAATGGTAGGCCTATGAAGTAATCATTTGTTGGGCCCACCATGGAGTGGTTCACAAATCCACCATGGTGTGGTCCGTCCATTTCGTGATTTCGTTGTAATACTTTAGCATAAAAATAAGACTGATCCAAAGATCAAGTGGACCACATTGCAAAAAACAATGGGTGATTGAACATCTACCATTGAAACCCTTTTGGGGTCACATAAGTTTTGCATCAATATAATATTTTGTTTTCCTCTTTATCCAGGTCTGTGTGACCTCATGAACAGATTGGATGGGAAATAAAGGTCATGGTGGGCCCTACAGATATTTTAACGGTGAGAATCATTGTCCCCACTTCTAATTATGGTGTGATCCACTCGAACTTTGGATATGACTTATTTTTGGGCTTTACTCTAAAATAGTCTCACCAAATAGGTGAACGGTTTGGATATACTAAATACGTTATTGTGAGCCCATATAACTTTGATCTCTTTTGATCCGTTGCTTATTGCACGAGCTCGAGGAGCGTCACTCGTCTCACGACACATACGCACGTCGGTGGTTTTTGGTACACTCAGCTAATCCGCTTTCAGTTAAAAAGGGAAGCGGACTGGCTGCTGTGTTGACGTCATGCCATCCGTACCGTTCTTAACGTCATTCCTGCTGAGATGAGCTGAAAATACAAATACTATCATGATTCAAAACATCCGTGGCCCCGTGAATATTACAATTGTGGACGTTCAGTTATCACGTTTTCGGCCCATTTGAGTCTTGGATTGGCTGTTCATTTTTAGCCTTATGTCCTAAAATAAACTTACAAAACGTATGGACGGGAAGGATTTCTCACAAACATCATAATGAGCCACCCTACATTTACGCAATCCACTTCCCAGGATATCCGCGTCCGAGCTCGAGGAGCGTCACTCGTCTCACGACACACACGGATTTCCTATACAGCCTTTTGCAGGAAGTTACTGCTCAAAGGATTCCGGGTGGGGCCCATTGTGATTTTGTTAGAAATCCAACCCGTCCATCCGTTTTTTGAGATCATTTTAGGACACGAGACCTAAAATGATTAGGATCCAAAACTCAAGTGGGCCATACCAGATGAAACAGTGGGGAGTGGAATTCCTACCGTTGAAACCTTCCCAAGATCCACCTTGATGTTTATATTCCATCCAAACCGTTTATAAGGTCATTTTCACTGAGATGAAGTGAAAAAGTTAAGAAATTAAATCGATATAAAACTTTTGTAGCCATATAAATGTTTCAACGGTGGTCACTAAATCCCCACTATTTCCTCTCGTGTGGCTCACTTGAGTTTTTGATCATCCCCATTTTTGGCCGCATGTCCTGAAATGAACTCCGAAAACGGATGGACGGAGTGGCTTTCTCACAGACATCACAGTGAGCCCCATACAGAATCTTGGGCAGGAACTTCCTTTCGCAGGAAATCCGCGTCCGAGGTTGGTGGGTAGCTACTCGCCACCGGATTGGCTAATCCCCCTCTGTGGGCCCCACAATGATGTATGTGTTTCATTCATGTTGTCCATTATTTTTTTCGGATCATTTTATGAGATGAGACAAAAATGAGGTATATCCCAATCTCAAGTGGACCACGTTACAGGAAACAGTATTGAATGAACATCGACCATTAAAAACTTTTTAAGAGCTAAAAGTTTTGGATCAAGCTGATCTTTGTTTTTTTCCCTTCATCTTTGTCTATATGATCTAATTAACAGATTCGAAGTCAAATAAACAGTAAGTGGGCCTTAGGAGGATTTTAATGGTGGATATCCAATCACTATTGTTTTCCAATGGTGTGGTCCACCTGAGATTTATATCCCTCTCATTTTTGGGATCAAGCCATAAAATGCTCTTCATAGACAGCCTTGAAAATATGATAATGATCAAATAATTTAAACCGTCCATTCAGTAGCTTGTAGAGATTGATGGACAAGATTGTTTATTAAAGATGAGTTGAGTAACGTATGTTTAGGACCACCTGATTGCTGTAGTTTCAATATAGTGATGAGAGAGGATTAAAGTAGATGTAATAGAATTAACGGCTTTGGACATGTCAGACAGTCGAAAGTACAACAACATCAGTTAAAGGGAAGCAGATTGGATGGAAATTAAACGTAATGGTAGGCCTATGAATGTTTTAACGGTCAGAATCATGTCCCCACTGCTATCTGTCGTGTGGTCCACTTAAGCTTTCGATATTGATAATTTTTGGGTTCATACTCTAAAATGATCTCATAAAAGGGATGAACGGTGTGGATATAATAAAAACATCATTTTGGGGCTATGTAACTTTTATCTCCTTTAAACCGTTGGTGGAGCTCGAGGAACGGCAGCGCTTGTCTTAGTACGACGTATACCCACACCAGCCAGTTCGGTGGTGTGTGGTACACCAGCCAATCCGCTTCCCAGTTAAAGATGCGAGAATCACATCAATCAAATGATTGAACCTTCTGATCAATAGCATGCAAGATTGAAAGGTCAAGATCGAGCAGAGAAAAACAAGTCCAATCATAAACTCTATTTTGGACCAAATCTTTATTGATGGGATTGTTATATATATATATATATATATATATATATATATATATATATATATATATATATTCTTAAAAAAATTCCAGCATTCAAAGGGATAGGATCCCTCTCCTTATAAGTAATGATCATAAAGCAGCAGAAAGAAGCATACCAGAATGAATGGAGAGCTGGTAAAAAAAAAAAAAAAAAAGACGGAAGGAAGATAGACTCTGTGCAATCAGTCGAAAAAACAAGCACTTTGGGAAGATAGACTTCTGCAATCTGTTGGAAAAACAATCACTATGGTGAGACGATGCTAGCAGGCAATCATCAGCTCCTTATAAGTCATGATAAAACGGTTGATAGAAGCATACCAAAACGAATGCAGAGGTTGTGAAAAGAGGAAGAAGGAAGATGACTTCTACAATCAGTAAGAGAGAGATTGGAAATAAAAAATGCAGGTAAAGTACCTTTTTTAAAGGAGAGATGACTTAAAAAGCAAAAAAAGAAAAGAAAAAAGAAGGTAAAGCACCTTTTTTAAAGGAGAGATGCTCGGCGCTGGAAATTTATCTATATGAGGTGAACGCAGGTAATTTACCTATCAGCGGTGTAACTGCAGTGAATCTATCATTTTGACGCGGATTTACACGATAAAGCCTTTCCTGCACTGGAAACTTAGGTAGGACCACCATGATGTTTGTGATAAATCTAACTCGTCTAGTCATTTTTTAAGCTCATTTCAGTACATGGGGCCAAAAATGAATCTGATCCAAGACTCAAGTGATCCGAAAACGTGAGGTTTGAACGTCCACAGTTGAAATATTCGTGGGGTCAAATACGTTTTGAATCAGGATAATATTTGTTTTTTCAGTTCATACCAGTAGGAATGACGTTATGAACTGTATGGATTGTCTGTAAACATCACTGTCGAGTCCAATGAGGTTTCAACGGTTGAAATTTCCCTAACCACCTTTTCCATTTGTGCGGCCCACTTGAGTCTTGGATCCTGTTTGATCTTTGCCTCAAGTCCTAAAATGATCTTTAAAAAATGATCTTTAAAAAACGGATGGACGGGATAGATTTCTCACAAACACCACATTGACCCTCACTTAGGTTTCCAATGCAGGAACTTATTGCTAAAGGATTTAGCAGGAAATCGCTTCCTATCAATTTCCTGTGAAATAATAATTAATTCTTAACTGTTCATTAGTTCAACACACATTTCATGGGCTATCATGCAATCTTCACACCAATGTGACAACTATTAGCCATTGGATCCATTGACTTTAAACAATATGATCCATCTATTTGTTAGGCCCATCATGGATTGTGTGTTTCTAAAGAATCACATTGGTTAGAAAATCTTAAAAAGCCGATCCACGAGGGATGGATGTAGAAAATAAGGCAAGTAAATATGGATTGGATCATCCCATCAGTGCAATTTTTGCATGGATCACCCCTCCTGTGGCTGTGGACGGCTAAAACAAACGGACGGATGCACCCCGTTTGGTCGTATTTGCTTTTTTAAGAGGGGGCCTGAGTAACTTTGATCTCCTTTGAACGGTTCGCACAACTCGGAGTGTGTGATTGCGTGTGAAAAAAAAAAAAAAACCAAGAACCAAAAAGCTGGGTGGCCTAGCGAATTTAGCTTTTGGACAGAAAAGTAAAGGCCTTAAAGGAAGAGTGGAGCCCAATAGAAAAGGGCAATGAAAGGACTGCATATGCATGCCAGCTTTTGGACGCTCCAGGAGAAAAGATTAATGAAAGGCTTCACATGCTGGCTGGCCCACAGAAATTACAAAAGCTTGAAATTGTGGCAAAAGGACAACATATAATTGCATCCACACATGTGCCGGTCTGTTTTATTTTCTAAAGTAAATGTAAATGTGCTACAAATGGGTAATAATTATTTCTTTTGGTAATTACTCCATTTTGGGAGGATTGATTTCAATCTTACTTTTTTAACAATAAAATATTAAGCCCTTCCAAACTTACCTTCCCAGACTACTATTCCCTAAGCCCTTCCAAACTTACCTTCCCAGACTACTATTCCCTATGGCTACTGATTATAACCATAGCCATTGAAATTGACCGCGAAGTGAATGGAATTGACCGCAAAGTGAAGGAAATTCACTACGAAGTGAAGGAAATTGATCGCGAAGTGAATGAAATTAACCGTGAAGTGAATGAAATTCACCACGAAGTAAATGAAATTGACCGCGAAGTGAAAATTTTTTATTGCAAAGTGAATGGAATTGACTGCGAAGTGAATGAAATTCACCGCAAAGTGAATGAAATTGACCGCGAAGTAAAGGAAATTCACCGCGAAGTGAATGAAATTCATCACGAAGTAGATGAATTGAATGAAATTGACCACGAAGTGAGGTAAATTCACCGCAAAGAAGGAATTTGACCACGAAGTGAAGGAAATTCACAGTGAAGTAGATGAATTGAATGAAATTCACTACGAAATGAGTGAAATTCACCGCGAAGTGAATGTAATTGACTGCGAAGTGAAGGAAATTCACCGCGAAGTGAAAGAAATTAACCGCGAAGTAAATGGAATTCACTGCGAACTGATTGAAATCAACAGCAAAGTGAATGAAATCGACCGCGAAGTTAATGAAATTCACCGCAAACTAATTAAAATTGACCGCAAAGTGAATGAAATTGACCACGAACTGATTGAAATTGACTGCGAAGTGAATGAAATTGACTGCGAAGTTAATGAAATTCACCGCGAACTGATTGAAATTGATCGCAAATTGATTAAAATTGACCGTGAAGTAAATGAAATTGACCGTGAAATGAATGAAATGAATGAAATTGACATGAAGTGATTGAAATTGATCGCAAAGTGAATGAAATAGATTTTCAACCATTGACTTGATGGAATCTAGGAAAATAACTAGGTTGGTTGGATAAAGTAGCTTCTCTACCCCAAAATCATATATGGTACATCAAGTAACTCATTCTAGTTTTGGAGATGTGCTTGTTAAATGAATAAATAAATAAATGAATAAAAAGAGAGAAAACTATTTTTATTTGCTCATATATATATATATATATATATATATATATATATATATATATATATATATATATATATATATATATATATATAGTCCCGGTCTCCTGCGCACAAGGCCGTACGGAGCTTCAATGCAAGCTTATATATATGTGCTGTTAGATCCCCCTCATAGGCTGGGATTCAGCAACCGTGGGAAGAGAGAGTCTCTTGAAGGAGGACTCGTGCGGCAATATTTTCGACATCTCACGAGGCTCCTACTGAAGTGACGTCTCCAAGTTATGTGGGCCACACCATGATGTATGTTTTGTATCTACACCGTCCATCCATTTGGAGAGATCATATTAGGGCATGATCCAAAAAATTATTCAGATCCAAAGCTTGAGAGGACCCCACTACAAAAAACAGTGGGGAGAGTGACGCCCGCCGTTAAAAAGTTCTAAGGGCCACAACAGTTTTCGTTCAGGCGAATATTTATGATTTAAGTTTATCTTAGTAGGAATGGCATTATGATCGATATGGATGGGATATAAACATTATGGTGGACCCAGGGAAGTTTCAATGGTAAAAATTTACCTACACACGTTTTTTACTAACGTACGGCATACGAACTGGATTGGCTGATGTACACATCAACTCTATGCTGTTGTAGGTACGTGTTATGCCAGAACTCATTGCAGGTACGTGTCTTGCTAGGACTCCTTGGGACGTGGATTAGCTACTTATAGGTTGAGTAACGAGACTCCCCACTGAAGTGACATCACCAAGTTCTATGGGCCACACCATGATTTATGTTTTGTATATACACCGTCCATCCATTTTGAAAGATCATATTAGGGCATGATCCAAAAAATGAATCAGATCCAAAGCTTGAGAAGACCACACCACAAAAAACAGTGGGGAGATTGACGCCCACCGTTAAAAAGTTTTAAGGGCCACCAAAGTTTTCGATCAAGCTAATATTTGTTTTTTCCCTTCTTTCATGTCTGCTTTAACATATGAACAGGTGGGATCTCAAATAAACATCATGGTGGACCTTCGGAAGGTTTCAACCGTGGGCGTCACTCTCATCACTGTTTTCTGTGTTGGATCTTCCTCGTTCTTTGGACCATGCTCTAAAATGATCTCTCCAAATACATGGACGGTGTTGATACAATACATACATCATGGTGGGGCCCACAAGTTGGTGACGTCACTTCAGTAGCCAGCCTGTTAGTATCCAATCCCCGTCCTCACACACGAATCTTTCTCGGACGCAGATTGCGTCCTACCCCCGCCCAGACGGTAAGGCCTCCATGGGGCCCAAAGTGATGTAAGTGTTTTATCCACGCCGTTCATAGTTTTTGTTAGATCATTTTAAGGTATGATCCTTAAAATAACGGGACTCCGTTAGAACTTTTTAACGGTGGGCGTCACTCTTCCACCATTAAAAACTTATTGGGAGCTTGAGATCAAGCCGATATTTGTGTTTTTCACTTCATCCATGTCTACATGACCTTATGAATAGGTTGGATGGTGAAAAAAAACATCAAGGTGGCCCTTAGAAAGGTTTGAACGGTAGGTGTCATTATAGCTACAGCTTCCTTTGGTGTGATCCACTGGAGCTGTCTGCTTCATTTTTAGGAATGGACTTAAAATGATCCGAGAAAATCGATCAAAAGCGTGGATAAAACATTACATCACGGTAGCCCCACAGAGCCTTTTCCGGACGGATTACTGTTTACGCATGTTTAAAACCTCTCTCTTCTTTGCGCTCTTTAAAATCTCTCTCATTCTCTTGCCATTCTTTAGCAATCTACTTTCTCATTCTCTTGCCATTCTTTAGCAATCTACTTCTCTCTCTCTCTCTCTCTCCATCTTTCAACTGCATCTCTGTGGGAACAACATCGATAGAGGAAGAGATTCGGTAGCGGCATCGGGGGCCCATCCCATCCACCAACCACAGTGATGGAGGGAGACAATGATAGAGGGAGTGGTGATTTACCTTTGATTGGAAGGTATTCTCACATTCATTTGTCCATCTTCTTTTTCTTCTTCTTCCTTTTTTAACAAGGGATTTGAAATTGACAATCTCCAATTGGGTCTTTTTGAATATTTAAAATTTTTGAAATTGACAATCCCCAATTAGGGATTGTCCATTTCAATTCCTAATTAGGATTTCTAAAATTGTTATGTTCATTTTTAAATAATACAAACATGATGGTTAGTGGACCCATATGCATTTACGAACTCCATACTCCTACCTGTCAATGTTCCTATATTCCATATTTTAGCTAATCAGGATGAACACCCGCTGATCCTATTTTAGCCTGCAGAAACTAATTGGCATGTGGATCATGTTCACAGTCTGACTATTCTGTTTAAGCTTTTCTTGCTAAAAGGATAACTACAACCACTGTGTAGGGTTAGTATAAGCACACCAGATTATAAGTCAAAAGCTCAATGGTTCAGCATTGCCGATTATCCAGGTATGCAGTCCTTCACATTCACTAACTTTTTGCCTCTATATAGCATTTCTCCTGATTCATTTGCCATAAGAGTCTGCATTTGCATCAGGTCTTACCAAATACATTTAACTAACAATTTTGGTATAGAATTAGTTTGTAAATGATTTGGATTAAAATGGCATCTTATTTAAGTGCCAACCAGTTATAACACAATCATATGTACAAAAGAAGTAACAAAACAAAAGGCCCAAGAATCAGTCCTCATTGATCATCCCTTGTTAGCAGGAAGATCAGTAAATTCAATGGTCTCAAATTAGGATGAGACCAACAAACAACCTAGTGAACAAAAAATAGTCAATATCATGCACTGCTTCCTAAACAAATTGATAGGAACATGACTAAAAGGACTCTATGCTTTGTTGAGAATTGTTGAGTACGGCAAGCTTGTCAACCAAAATCTGTCTACTGAATGTAACATCGACATGGTGTTTGTAACGGCCGTTATGGCCCCGTAATGCATAAAGGTGTTGAGATATGGAGCCACATCCTGGGGCCGCACGATCGATTGTGGCCCCCGCTCGACGCCGTAAAATCATAGACTAGCTCGACTCAAAGTCCAGCAAAATTGATTTTTTGGTTCGAGGTGCTCAACTGGGGTCCGCTCGACCGATCGTGTAGTCTGCTCGACCGATCGTGGTTACTGCAGATTCGTTTCCAAATTTGATGCGGATGCGAATTTTTGAGTCAGTTTTCACAGAGGTGCGAAAAGGGAGTTGCCTAAACTGTAAATAGGGGTCCCTAGGGCTTTTCTAGGTATAATGAGAGTTATTCTAAGGTGTGGGCAAATGATTTTCTCTATACTTCCAAGGAAGAGGTTAGTATATTGCCTTGTAATCTTTATTTTCTTCATAGTGGAAGTTTGCATCTGTGGTTTTTTACCCTTGTTGGGGGTTTTTCTACATATATTTTGTCTTGTGGTTTGTTTGGAATGCTTTGATTCTTTTACTAGTTTATATTTCTTCTTATTTATCGTTTGTGGGTGAGACTAGAGATTGGATCTCGGTTCACTGCGTTGTTGGCGTGCTGCACAACAACTGGTATCAAAGCTATTGGTTTAGTTTTATTGGGAGCGATGACGGAAGAAGGGAAGACTAGAATTGAGAAGTTTGATGGTTCAAACTTTACCTTCTAGAAGATGCAGATGGAGGATTATCTGTATCAGAAGGACCTCTATATTCCTCTAGGAGGAAAAGAGAAGAAACCAGAAAAGCTGACAGATGATGAATGGTTTTTATTAAATCGAAAGGCTTTAGGAACAATCCGACTCTCTTTGTTCAAGAGCGTCACCTTCAATATATCCAAGATGAAAACCACAAAAAAATTAATGGAAACCCTAGCCACCATGTATGAAAAACCCTCAGCGTCCAACAAGGTTCATCTTATGAAACAACTATTCAACATGAAGATGTCAGATGGTGGGAGCGTGGCTGAACATCTAAACGAGTTCAATACAGTCACGAGCCAGTTGGAATCCGTTGGCATTATTTTTGAGGATAAGGTCAGGGCATTATTGATCTTGTCCAGTCTGCCAAACAGTTGGGATGGTTTGGTGATTGCTGTAAGCAATTCCTCAAGATCGACAAAGCTGAAATTTGATGATGTGGCCGGTCTAATTCTTAGTGAAGAATCTAGAAGAAAGGCATCGGGAGTTTCAGGGGATTCAGGGAATGCTCTAGACGTTGAAGGAAGAGGAAGATCGCTGAACAAAGGAGGCAATAAACACGGACGTTCTAAGTCGAGGAAGAAGTTCAAGGGACCGAAAGACAAAGACGGGTGTTGGTATTGCGGCAAGAAGGGGCACATGAAACGTGATTGCAAGACGCTCAACAAACAAGAATGAAGCTCTCAAGGCGGGAAGGATTCAGTGAATCTATCTGAGGAGAGTGACACAGAGGCATTGATCTTGTCTCTTGATGCAAGGAATGAGTCTTGGGTTATAGACTCGGGTGCTTCGTTTCATGCCACTTCATGTAAGGAAGTTCTGCGTAATTATGTATCAGGTGACTTTGGGAGAGTCTACCTGGGTGATGATGAGCCGTGCAGTATTGTTGGAAAGGGAGACGTTCATATAAATCAGAAAGACGGAACGACGTTGAAATTGAAGGATGTCAGACATGTACCGAGTTTGAGAAGGAATCTGATCTCAGTGGGGCAGTTGGCCGATACCGGTTATGTGACGACATTCACCAGTGATTCCTGAAAGATCACAAAAGGTGCCTTGGTGATATCTCGAGGCAAGAAGGAAGGTACTTTGTACGTGACTTCAGGATCGTATAGTTCACTCGCAGTCGCATCAACTGGAGTGAATGGGCAGTTATGACATCAGAGGTTGGGACATATGAGTGAGAAAGGGATGAAAGTGCTATTATCAAAAGGGAAGCTACCAGGGCTGAAGTCTATTGACTTGGAATTCTGCGAGGACTGCGTGTATGACAAGCAGAAGAGGGTAAGTTTCAAGAAGACAGGACGCGCTCCAAAGACACATCTGTTGGAGCTTGTACACACTGATGTGTGGGGACCGGCATAGGTATTATCTCTTGGTGGCTCACGTTATTTTGTTTCTTTTATTGATGATGCTAGTAGAAAACTGTGGGTCTATTTCTTAAAGCATAAATCTGATGTATTTGATGTATTTAAGAAGTGAAAAGTTATGGTAGAAAATGAGACAGGTAAAACATTAAAGTAACTCAGATCTGATAATGGGGGAGAGTACTGTGATAAGAGATTTGAGGAGTATTGTGCAGCAAATGGAATCAAACATCAGAAAATGATTCCAGGGACACCGCAGCAGAACGGTGTGGCTAAGCGCATTAACAGGACCATCCTTGAGCGCGCCAGGAGCATGAGGTTACATGCAGGGTTGCCCAAGACCTTTTGGGCAGATGCTGTGAATACTGCCGCATATCTCATCAATAGAAGTCCCTCAGCACCATTGGATGGTGGGCTACCAGAAGAAACGTGGACTGGGAAAGAAGTGAACCTTGCACATCTCAGAGTGTTCGGTTGTACTTCATATGTTCACATTGATGCAGAGCACAGAAACAAGCTGGATGCGAAATTCAGGAGGTGCACGTTTATAGGCTATGGCCAGCATGATTTTGGCTACAGGTTTTGGGATGCAAAAAACAGAAAAATCATCAAAAGTAAGGACATAGTCTTCAATGAAAAAGTGATGCATAAGGACAGTGTGCAGGAAAATGAGGCTGATGAGAAAAAATTCGTAGAGTTGGAAGAGTTACCGGACACGGGTGTTACAGCGCCACAGGATGATCATGCACAAGAGCATTATGAGGCAGAGCCACAGACACCGGTTGTGAGGAGGTCTACTCGGGAGAGGAGACCCACGGTCCGATACTCACCCTCCTTACATTATCTACTGCTGACAGATAATGGTGAATTAGAATGTTTTGAAGCGGCGTTACAGTTAGATACACGGGTTAAGTGGAGCAGGCCATGGGTGATGAGATGGACTCTCTTGAGTCTAATCCTACATGGGAGCTAGTCACTCTACCTAAGGGTAAGAAAGCTCTTCATAACAAGTGGATTTATAGATTGAAGGAGGAGTATGATGATTCGATACGGTACAAGGCCAGATTGGTTGTGAAAGGGTTTCAACAAAAGGCGGGTATCGATTTCACTGAAATATTTTCACCGGTAGTGAAAATGTCTATAATTCGCATGGTCTTGAGTATAGTAGCTATAGAGCACTTACATCTAGAGCAGCTAGATGTTAAGATAGTCTTTCTTCATGGGGACCTTGAAGAAGAGATATACATGCATCAGCCGATAGGATACGTGGCAACAGGAAAGGAGAACAATATGTGTAGACTGAAGAAGAGTTTATATGACCTGAAACAGGTACCGAGGCAGTGGTACATGAAGTTCGACAGTTTCATGTCGGGAAATGGTTTTAGAAGATGTCATGCAGACCACTGTTGCTATTTGAAGAAGTTCGATATGTCGTACATCATCCTTCTTCTGTACGTTGATGATATGCTTGTGGTCGGTTCAAGCATGAAGGACATCTCAGATCTTAAAAGACAACTTTCTAGAAAATTTGCCATAAAAGATTTAGGAGTTGCAAAAAAAATCCTAGGCATGAGGATAAAGCATGACAGGAAAAACAAGAAATTAGCTCTGTCACAGGCAAAGTACATAGCCAAGGTACTTGATCAATTCAATATGGGAGGTGCTAAGCTGGTTAGCACTCCATTAGCCAACCACTTTAAGCTATCTAAGGAGCAAGGTGCAAAGACGCAGGAGGAACGGGACTACATGGTTAAAGTCCCATACGCGTCAGCTATTGGGAGTCTCATGTATGCTATGGTGAGCACGAGGCCAGATATTGTTCAAGCAGTGAGAGTTGTTAGCAGGTTCATGAACAACCATAGGAAGGAACATTGGGAAGCGTGAAGTGGATCCTTAGATACCTAGTAGGTACTAAGGATGTAGGGCTGTGCTATGGTGGATCGAAAATCAAGCTACATGGCTACGTGGATTCAGATTTGGCAAGAGATATCGATAGTAGAAGAAGCACTACTGGTTATGTTTTTTCTCTGGATAGTGCTGCAATCAGTTGAGTCTCTTAGTTACAGAAAATAGTATCTATCAGTACGACGGAAGCAGAATATGTTGCGGTTACAGAAGCGTGCAGGGAGATGGTATGGATGTAAGGTTTCATAGAAGAGTTGGGTAAGAAGCAAGCAAATTGCAAGCTGTACAGTGATAATCAGAGTATAATACATTTGGCTAAGAATTCAGTCTTTTATTCAAGGACTAAGCATATTGTCATCAGATATCACTTCATACGTTTGTTACTGGAAGATGGATTGATTGCTCTGGAGAAGATTCATACAAGTGAGAATCCTGTGGATATGCTGACTAAGGCGGTCACACGGGAGAAGCTGAAGCTTTGTTCAGCTTTGATTGGTTTTTAGGCTTGAAGATCGGGAGGTGGTGCACTCCGTATGTAGAAGACGAAGGTTTATGGCGATGTGTCTCTAAGTGGGGGGGCCGCATGACCAGTCATGGCCCCTTCTCGACCGGTCGTGGGGTCTGCTCAATCGGTAGTGAGCAGTCATAGACTGGCTCGACTCAAAGTCCAGCGAGCATCAGATTTTTGGTTCCGACGTGCTAACTGCTCATGGGGTCCGCTCGACCGGTCATGCAGTCTGCTCGACCGGTGTAGTTACGCAGATTCGTTTCTGAATTTGATGTGGACTGCCGATTTTTGAGTCGGCTTTTACAAAGGTGCGAAAGGGAAGTTGCCTAAACTATATATAGGTGTCCCTAGGGCTTTTCTAGTGGATTGTAAATTATTGGGAAATAATTCTAAGGTGTTGGCAAAGAGTTTTTTATGTACTTCCAAGGGAGAGGTTAGTATTTTGCCTTATAATATTCATTTTTCTTCATAGTGGAAGTTTGCATCCGTGGTTTTTTACCCTAGTTTGAGGTTTTTCCATGTATATCTTGTCTTGTGGTTTGTTTGGATTGCTTTGGTATATTTCTACTTTATATTTCTTTTTGTTTATCGTTTGTGGGTGAGACCGGAGGTTGGATCTTAGTTCACTGCGTTGTTGACATGCTGCGCAACAAGATGTTCCCACCGTTACTGTTATGTAATAGCTGTTACGTAGCGGTTTTCTAATACCTTGGGTGGGTGGGGTGGGAGGGATTTTATAACTTGATATGAATTGTATCCCAAGTCTGTGCTTATCATATGGATTAAGTTGAGTAAGGATCCACGTTGTGTATTTATTTTATAAATAAACGTGATTTAATATGAAGTGGCATGCAGAAAGGTCGGAGATTCGACTTTGGGTATAGGTTCTGTAGGAGCTATAATACCCTGTGAAATTTCCTATAGATGCCCTTAGCTGGGATGAAATGCATTTCCATCTTGTATGGGAAGCAAACTGGCCGTCATAATCTGATTTACTTGGATCACATACCATTGGGTTCATCCAATGCTACTTGCCAAAGGTTGCTGTTGGCAAAAAAATTGACATGTAGAAATGCAGAAAGACCAAATTCCCTCGAGCACTTTCTTGTAACTATGTGTTGGTATTTGCATGTTCTCCTTAAATGACTTGATCTGGTCAATAGTTTTAATGATGGATTTTTCATTTTGGCCATTTCTTGTGTATTACAAAAATATCATGGCCTCTATGTAAAATAGTAAAATAATATTGTAACTCCTTGGAGAAAACTCCCTTGCACCCAATTTCATGTTTTGTCTTTGTGTGCTATGCATGCGACATTCATGTAGGATCAATCTATTAATTAATGAGGAATCATCACCTACGAGGCTACAACCCATTGTACACCACAACTGATTTTTTCTTGCCTTCAGTACTTTTATTTCCAATTTTCCCTTGAAGATATCTTATATTTTAAGCATAAAATGGTTTGAAAAATGGGTTGTAAATATCAGATTTGGTATGAAAGGGAGAAGATGGATTGACGCCTGGATCATGTTCCTTCATTTTTCCATTCTACTAAATGGGTCCCCCAAAAGGTTTCTTCAAAAACTTGTGAGGACTCTGCCATGGTAATCCTTTATCATCATTTCTCTTCCCCATTCTTATTGAAAGCTTCCTGAGTTCCTAACTAGGCATATTAATCTGAAAATTGCTGATCTATAATTGTCCTGTTATTGTTGACTTTGGACCGTTTAATTTTTTCTTAAATCTGAAATAAAAATATTGATTTTTGTTATGAATTGTGTTCATTTACTAACTTTTATACAATTTCACGATAAACTATATCAATTTTTTTCCTTTCCTGTGTAATAAAAAATACGTTATAGCCAAAAGGGCTCGAGTACTTAAAGAAATACATGAGAATTTAATAGCGCAAGTTGGCATAACTTTTATTCGTCGTTGGATTTCAAAAGTAGAAAAAGGGTTGAAACCAATAATTAAGAAGACTACTTTCTCTTCAATTGATGCGGCGTTTAACTTCTACAACTATTATGCAAAGAAGCTAGGCTTCAGTGTTTGTAGAGGATCAAATAAATATAATAAGAATCAAGAAGAGATTTGGAAGATATTTGTATATTCGAAGGAGGGGACGACAGATAACAAGGTAGAAATGAAGCATAGTGTGGTAAAGAGGTGATGGAGTATTACTCGAGAAAGTTGTAAAGCTCGCATGACAATTAAAAAAGATGGTGGTGGACCAAATTATATAGTGAAAAAGTTTGTTGAGGAACACCGTCATGAGTTAACAACTCCTCGAAAGAAACATCTTCTTTGATCACATCGTGAGGTTTATAATGTGTAGAAGAATTTGAAAAATACATTCACTCAATCAGGCATAGGCATTTCACAAACTATGAATGTTTTAGCAATTGAATCAGGTGGTTATGAAAATATTGGATGTATTGAACAAGATATGAGAAATTATGAAAGAGATAAAAGAAAAGTAACTAAGGACCATGATGCTCAAATATTGTATGAACATTTTTCTAAAATGAAGGAATTGGATCCATCGTTCACATATAATGTGAAGGTTGATGTGGAGGGTAGATTAACACATTATTTTTGGGCTGACCCGATTTCACGTAAGGCTTATCATCACTTTGGTGATGTTATAGTATTTGACACCACGTACAATACAAACCACTATGAGTTAATATTTGCTCCCTTTACAGGGGTTAATCACCATGAGCAATCAATTATAATGGGTTATGGTTTTATCCATAATGAGACCACCGAATCTTTTATCTGGTTGTTTGATAAATGGTGTAAAGCAATGCCAGGGGACCCACCGAAAGCGATCATAACAGATTAAGATCTAGCAATGACAAAAGCCATTACTATTGTATTTCAGAATGTTTTCCACGTTATTGTATTTGGCATATTTTGCAGAAGGTCCCTGAAAAGTTAGGTCACATAGCTTTCAAATATGAATTTAAAGTACTTTTTTATGATAGCATATGGAATTTTGAGAAGCCCGAAGATTTTGAAGTAAAATGGAGCAAAGTTATTGAAGAAAATGAGTTAGATCATAATGATTGACTTGCCTCTTTATTCAACATTTGTCACAAATGGGTACCAGCATATCTAAGACTTTTTTTTTTGCGGATATGTCTATTAGCTAATGAAGTGAAAGCATGAATGTGTTTTTTCGTAAATATGTGTCGAATAATAACTTGTTAACGAATTTTCATAATTCGTTTTGATCATGGAGTAGCACAACAGAGACACAATGAGTTAGTCGCCGATCATGAAATGATTAGTAGCAAGCCGAATTTGAAAACTTTATTCGCCATGGAAAGAGAGCTTGGAGAGACTTATACTTGGTCTATTTTTTATAAATTTCAAGAAGAGTTGTATGAAAGCACCATTTATACTGCAATTCTTTTACAAAAGATAAAAGGCCTTTGCATTTACAATGTTGGAGTATATGAAGGAACAATTCCCGAACGACTAATTCAATTCGAGATGGAATCTAAACAAGCAAAATGTAGTTGCTTGAAATTTGAATTTAAGAGCATACCATGTAGGCACATATTATGTATACTACGACAATCTCGAATACCCAATTTTCCAGACCACTATATTTTGAAAAGATTGACAGGGGATGTTAAACTGGATTTTGTTTACGATGCGAGTGGTGTGGAATTAAATAGAGAAAAACATGAAATGTATGCTCTTTAATATAGCGATTTGTTAGACATTTCTATAAATCTTGCCAAAAAAAGTGCTAATTTTAAAGAGACATACCATATGTTTAAAGAAGGCTGCATGATATTCTCAAATGAATTTAAGATCAGAAGTTGGTTGCTAGTGAGACATTGGTGCCTAAAAATAAGAAACAAATAAAGAAAATTACTAAAGTAATCATTAAAAACCTTGTGCTTGCTAAAACTAAAGGAAGTAGGAAAAGATTAATTTCTGAAAGGGAAAAGGTTGCTTGTAAGAAAGATAAAAGAAGATGCAACGGATGTGGGAAGTGGGGTCCTGGCCATGACAAACGTAATTGTCCAATATGGAAAAAGTTGTAAGTGTTTAATTCATTATTTCATTTATATTTGATTGATTCTTTACTTTTATTTGTTAAATTATTATATCCTTATTTTCTTCATTATTTAAAATGATTTACTTGCAGAATAAGATCTTCCACGTGCCAAGAACCATCAATGAATAAAGTTGATATGCGTGAAGAACCATTAAATGATGAGGTTGATATGCAAGAAGAACCATCGGATGACGAGGTTGATATGCATGAAGAAACATTAAATGATGAGGTGGAGACGTTAGGTCATGACACACCAGTATTTTAATAATGTAATCAATAACAATTTTTAATTTACCCATTTACTTGGTAATTATGTAACTATGACTACAAAAAACCATGCACATGAAACACAAGAGTAGTTGATGATTATTTGAATGAAAGAATAATAGTCATTCATGATGTTGAAGGGCTTTGTCCTAAGCTTTTTAGTCTGTTAATCCCTATAGGTAGTACTTGTCGCAGTTGAAATCTTATTGCAGGAAGGCCTATATATAAGCTCGCATTAAAGCTCCCCGTGATCACATATTTGCGTGGTCCTTTCATCAATGCTTCCGTGACCTTATCATCAGGTTCGATAGCAAATGAATATTAGAGTTGAAATCTTATTGCAGGAAGGCCTATATATAAGCTCGCATTAAAGCTCCCCGTGATCACATATTTGCGTGGTCCTTTCATCAATGCTTCCGTGACCTTATCATCAGGTTCGATAGCAAATGAATATTAGAATGGCCCTCAAGAAACTTTTAATGATGGGTATTCAATTACCACTATTTCTTCCAGTGGTGAGATACAACTAAGATTTGGATCGGCTTATTATTATTATTATTATTTTTTTCAAATATGCCTTAAAGCATCCAGTAACCCATCAGTGGGTGTTGTTAATCTCAAAGTATGAGGGTCCACATGGATTAATATGGTGTATACGTTGTGTATATCCTCACCTCTCATTCGTTTTTTAAGTTCATTTTAAGAGGTTATTTTTAAAATTTAGCATATCCAAATGTTTGGTGGACTACACCATTGGAAAATGTGGTGAATGACCATTACAAGTATTGTTTAAGCTACAAATGTTATTTTTTGAATCAATTGATATTTTTTCCCTTCATCCAGCTCTTCTTGACCTGGTCAATGGGTTTGATGGTAAATAAACATTATAGATTTGCTTACAGTAGGTTTTAGGAATTTTTTAATGGTTGACATTCAATCATCACTGTTTCCTGTAGTGTAGTCCACCTGAGACTTAGATATGCTTAATGCTTAATTTTTTAGATCACTAATTAAAATGGGCTGTAGAAACGAATGGAAGGCGTGGATATATAGCACATTATCAAGGTGGAGCCCACAGTGAGAGTAACACCGACTAAGGTGTTTTGCAGGTAACACCCACTCTCCCAACGTGAGATCTCCAGTAGTCGGTGCTCGGTGGGCCCCACCGTGACGTATGTGTTTTATTCGCACCGTCAATGGGCCAAACAATAGTGTAGGCCCCACACTTAAACAAGGTGCGGCCACAACCATACTTAAACAAGGTGCAGGCCTTGTACCCTTGACTATGGGGCCCACCTTAATATGTTCTAGGGCTTGGTGCGGCCAAGGCCATACTTAAACAAGGTGCATGCCTGACTGTGGGGCCCATTTTAATATGTGAATTGTATATCGTCACCGTCCAATTTGTTTTTCAGCTCATTCTAGGGCTTGATCTCAAAGTTGAATCAAATCCAAATATCAGGCTAACCATTCCATAGAAAACAATAGTGATTGAACTCTCACCATTAACAACTTCTAAGTCAACACTGTAATGTTTATTTGTCATCCAAGTCGTTGATACGTTAAAGTGGACCATAAAAAATAAATATTATGTTGATTCAAAGCTTTTTTCACCCACATGAAGTTTTTAATGGCCAATCATCGCAAAAATTATCTGGAAAAAAAAAAAAATGAATTGCGTAAATATATAATACATAATCAATGTGGGTACTACGGTCAGGATTGCATCGTGTTGTATGGGGCAGGGCCTCACCTAATCCACTATGGAGAAGACAACCTTTCATATCATGAAAAGTTAGTTCCTCTATTCGGTGATAGTCTGGTCAAGATAAATGCAATTGTCAAAAGTTCCCTAAGCTAATACGGGAAACATTAAGTGCGCTTAGGGTCAGTCTTAAAATTATCTGATCATTAGGTTGATTAGCTAGTTCGGAATATGTAATATGTAATAATTATTGAGTATATATAAGTGATTATGTGTGTGTGTGTGTGTGTGTGTGTGTGTGTGTGTGTGTGTGTGTGTGTGTGTGTGTGTGTGTGTGTGTGTGTGTATTAGAGTCTTTATTATTCGACAGATCCACATCTCAATATCCACCAAAATATTTTTAAATACCAATGTCTCTTAGAGGAAAATAAAATAAGATATTGGCAATATATATATATATATATATATATATATATATATATATATATATATATATATATATATATATATGCTAGTTCTCTTTCATTTCAGTCGACATGGGGTATGTGTTATATTCAAACCGTCCATCCATTTGGCAAGCTCGTATTAAGGCTTGAGACGAAAAATAAGATAGATCTAACTATCAAGTGGACCACACCGTAAAGGCGTGGGAAATTGAACGTCTACCATTGAAACCCTTTTAGGGGTTCTGAAGTTTTGTATCAATATGTAATTTGTTTTTCCTCTTCATCCAGTCTTTATGACCTTATGAATAGATTGGATGGAAAATAAATGTTATGGTGGGCCCCATGAAATTTTTAACGATGAAAATCAATTTTCCCACGCTATTTGTGGTGTGGTCGATTGATCTTTGGATATGATTATTATTATTATTTTTATAATGAACTAAAATGATCTTGAAATATGTATGAACGTTGTGGATATAATAAATACATAACTATGGGGCCATGTAACTTTGACCTCTTTTGAACCATTCGTACAACTAGGAGCTGGAGGAGTGTCGCGCTCGTCTTCGCACACCAGCCAATTCGCTTAAGAAATGGTGGGGATATTTTGGTCTAGTGAAAAGACACCGGTACACCGGAGGTATAGTTAGGTATGGTAAGTTTGATCAGTCGAGATGCAAAATTTCTGGGGCTGCCTTGAAAATTTCAAGGCTAGAGTAGGAGAAATTTCCAACTGTACAACCCATATATGGCCCACCAACCTTTTTAAGCCCACTTGCTTTTTACCTCTCAAGAGTAAGCCCCAGGTGTACGGCCTCTTTCTAAGGTCGAAAATGCCCCCCCTTTCCTTCCGGAAGCGGATCGCCTCGTGCTCGAAGACGAGTGCTGACGCTCCTCGAACTCCGAGTTGTATGAACGGTTAAAAAGATATCAAAGTTACATGCGCCCCACAGTTATATATTTATTATATCCACAACGTTCATCTATATTTCAATATCATTTTGGAGCATTTTCAAAAAGAAAAAGTCATATCCAAAGATTGATTGGACCACACCACAAAGAGCAACGGGAAAATTGATTTTCATCATTAAAAATTTTATAGGGCCCACCATAACATTTATTTTCCATCCAATCTATTCATAAGGTCACAAAGACCTGGATGAAGAGGAAAAACAAATTTCATAATGATCCAAAACTTCCATGACCCTTAAAAGGGTTTCAACCGTAGACGTTCAATCCTCCACCGCCTTTTATAGTGTGGTCCACTTGATAGTTACATCTGTCTTAGTTTTCGTCTCAACCTTAATACGAGTTTGCCAAATAGATGGACGGTTTAGATATAACACATACCTCATAATCGGACCCACAAAAAGCGGTGAGATTACAAAAGGAAAAAAGAAGAGTCAGACCCTATAGCTACGGATTATAATCATACCCATAACCGTAGTGCCATATAAAAAAGTACAGGTTGACCCAGTTGACCCCAACTCGCTGTCCACCTATTGACATTGGCCTAATTGGGGTCGGGCGGAATCGCGGGATCCACGATTGATCGCTGAACTACTACTATGGCTACGGGTTATAACCGTAGCCATAATCAACCCATGTTTTTTCAAAATTGTCCCGTAGGCTTCTACGGTCCTTCCGATCAAGTTTCGGCAACCTTCGCACCATATCTCGATATTTGCGCGCGATCTTAAGCCAGGTCTCGCACACCGACATCGGCTTGATCCGAAACTGTCTTGGTGACCGCGTGCCGCCGCTATCCCAACGCCATGACTCGCGACCGAACCGATACCTGGCAAGAAGATGTCGATCTGCGTTTATTACGAAGAAACACCACGCGTTGCGAATTTCGAGGAATCTCTACATAATTAGTCTCATCAATCAACCATAAATGTAACCATACCTCTCATCACTACAACCCATTCCCTCCTTTTTCAAAAGTCCACCTTCTTTCCAGCTCACCACTCCTCTTTTTCCAAATTTCAACCACAACCATACCACTTTTACAAAATTTTCAACCCAACCCATCACCCATCACACCTCACCCATCCATATCTTCTCTCTCTCCCTCATTTCTCCAAAAAAAATCTCTCCAAGCAACCAAGAACCCCAAAACGTCCAAGCTTTCCTCTCCCTCCCAAGTGTGGTCCACCTTCTCATCTTCCTTCTACACCCTCTCATCTCTCATCTACATCATCAATCTTCCATCAACCTCCATCAAAAAGCAAGGCAAGGAGCTTAGGAGCCTAAGTGAGCAAGAAGAAGGAAGATAAGGTGGGTGATCCACCATTGAAATCTTGATCTTTAGGGCCCACTTGTTGTGGGACCCATTTTGATGTATGTGTTGTATCAATGGAGGGCCCATAGTGGCGGGGTCCCTCCTCTCTATCTCACCATATATTTCTCTCTCTCTTTTGTTGTGATGGTGTGGATCCCACCAATATGTGTTACATCTACCCCGTCCATCTACATCAGATGGTGTGACCCACTCCATTACAGGTGATGATCCACACCATCCACTGTTTGGATAGGCCCAATGCATCTTTTTATATATATGTATATATATATGTGTGTGTTATATTTTATATAATATATATAATATATATAATATAATATGTATTTATATATATATAATATAAGATATATATTATATGTATATGCATATATATTGGTGGGCCACGTCCACGTGGGACCCACCACAATGATGTGATTCTGTAAGTCGTCCAAAGATCCCCTGACGCCGGACGTTGGCTATCGTGTGTGCAATGGCAATGGGTGTGTACCGACAAGCTAATAAAAAAAAACTTATAACTTTTAGGGTGGGCTGCTCCTGCAGGCCGCACCTTGATTCATGAGTCTGATCCACGTCGTCCATTCCACTCTTCACCCATTTTAGGCGTTGAACCAAGAAATGAAGCTGATCCCATTTTCTGTGGGCTATACCATAGGAAGTAGCGGCATTACCATTAAAATCCACACCCTGACCCTTCTATTCGCCAAAAGTGGGCCGCATATTGGACTCCTTTGGTTGGTCTTGGACCGAGGAATCGAATGGCTGGAGTGGATCTTGCTTATGTGGGCCCCATCTACTAAAAACCACCGTAAATAAAAAACAAAGAAAAGTAAAGGTTATAAGCATACCTTCTTTTTTTAAGGCCCCAGTGCCCCACCGTGATGCACTTTGAACATCCACGCCATGCATTGGGTGGGTCCCCTCGCACCAGGAGGATGCCCCAAAAAAATCATGATGATCTGGTGGGCCACACCATTTACAATTATGTGAAGACATGCCTAAGCATATAAAAACACTTGGTGGGGCCTACGTGAAATTTGGATGCGCTGAAACTTTGTCTGAACCCTCGATTAAGTGGGACACACATAATGGGTGGACCTGGATTTGGGGACCACCTCCTAGTGGACTCCTGTCCACGTGATTAAAAAAATAAATAAATAAATAAAATAAAATAAAATACAATAGGCACTGTCCGTTTGGATGGCAAGTAAATATTACAGTGGACCCTATCCAGGCCCATGTCACCTTGTGAATAGTTTGGATGTCAAATAAATAGCAAAGTGGGCACAGATTGGGCGAAAAATAAATATTACAGTGGGCCCTATCCAGGCCCACGTGACCTTATGAAGAGATTGGATGATAAATAAATATTTTAGTGGGCCCTACCCTGGTCCACATGACCTTATGAACAGTTGGTTGGAAAATAAACATTATGTTGGGCCCTAGGTTGCTTGGAAAATAAACACTACTGTGGGCCCCGGTCTGAATGACCTTAACAATGGGTTGGATGGGAAATAAACATTATGGTAGGCCCCTCATGGGACCCACTTATGTATGTGTTGTAAACCATACCCTCCATTAGAGTGGGCTCCATCATGATGCTTATGTTTCATTCAAACCGTCCAACCATTTTGGAGATAATTTGAGGCCCATATAATGTATGAAGGCCCATGTGACTAGGCCATCTTTATGCATTTGTGGCCCGTCATTGAGGCCCACCTTGATATGAATATACGAGACCCATGTATGAGGCCCATTTGATGTACTGGAGGCCCACAGGTCAAGGCCCAATAGGACGTACATAAGGCCCAATGTAGTGTAATTCCACCATGGTATGTGTGTTGATTTATTTATAACGGGTCACGCCTTGGGAGCAATGCTGGTTTGACGTCCACATTGAATGGATAATGTTGGTTAAATGTCCGCATTATAACTCTCCCTAAGGCCCACTAATAGGCCCATACTTGTGGTAAGTAGGCCATCTAGGCCCATCTTCGTTATACACAGAGCTCATCTCTTTATACATGTTTAGTATAGATCCATGATTCATGATCATCCGCATCATATGTATGCCTGATGTGAGGAGTGACCGATCATAGCATATGCCTTCGGCCGGACTGTTTATGGGCTCCTTGATAGGCGAAGTTGCCTCATATAAGTGCATGGTACATGCAGGATTGTTGCATGACTGATAGTGTGACTTATGCACTTGCATTTGTGTGATTGTAGTTACTGTATGCCCTAGCGACATCAGGGCCATAGCCTCCACAGACACATCGTGGATGGCCGGATTGGATACCGAAAATACTGTTTCTAGCATCGGGGCATCATAAATGTCCCTGGGTGAAAATTCCTAAACCTGATGGTACCAGAGGATGACTCCAACGTCGAGACCGAGTGGATATATGAGCGCATGAGGGCTGAATACCAGGAGGCCGTGTCTCCCACTGTATCATGGTCGGTTGGAAAGGAGTGTGGCCTTACTCGCCCGAGGGTAGGGGGCAATACTAGGCTGAGTTTGACTAGCTCGCGAATGGGTCCGCTATCAACGTGCCGAATAGGTATTGGTAGACTATTGGCCAGGCGGATAGTGAGGTTTCTTACGCTCACTTGGACTGTGCGGCTAGGAGAGCGACAGTGCCATTTGGAGTGTATTGAACCCCGGTGATTATCCGGAATGAGAACTGTACTGATAAATGATGAGGTTTGGCATGCTTGAGTTGCATCCGCATCGCATGGCCGTGATATGGCCGATAGCATTCATATCTTGCACCGCATAGCCTTGGTACGGCTGATTGCATTCATGTACTCATCACCATGATTCCGCATTCCTCTGACCTTGCGTTCTGAGCATACTTACATTGCACACACTTACACCACCCTCTAAGCTTTCTATAAGCTTATGCACGATTGATGCGTGCAGGTGACGCTAGGACGCAGTCGCAGCCATAGTCTCGCCGTAGTTGGAGCGTGCAGCCGAGCTTCTGGAGTTTTGTTTCTTTTGTTACATTGTATTTCCCCTTTCAGTCGCATTGTACTCAAAAGTTTTTGATCATAGTGGATTTTGTGGTGGTGTTCTTGTGGTTATTGTTTGTGGGTTATGTTTTTGGTTATGCTCGTTATGAATCAGACTGATGATTATAAATCCTCCTTGTAGTATCTCGGGATTGGAACCTAGTGAATGGGTGCCGGGAGCCGAGAATGGGATTCTACGGAGGCTGTCGGTGTCGGATTCGGCGATCGGGAATTTTGTGAGCCGGTTTCTGAGTTTGACCGTAGCCATAACCATCGTGCTATGCACTTTTTTCTTTTTTTTTTTTTTTATACATGCAGAATTTTCTCTAATACATATTTATATAAATATGTATATATAAGCATATAAAAATTTCTCTCTTTTTTTCATTTATTTCTTTATTCATTTAACAAGAATATTTTCTAAACCAAAATTAGTAACTTGACGTATTACAGATGATTTTGGGGTAGGAGAAACTACTTTAGCTAACCAACCTAGTTATTTTCCAAGATTTCATTAGGTCGATGGTCAAAAATTCATTTTATTCACTTCATGGTCAATTTCAATCAGTTTGCAGTTAATTTCATTGATTTCATTCACTTCGCGGTCAATTTTATTCACTTCGTGGTCAACTCAATTCATTTAACGGTTAATCCCCTTCACTTCATGGTCAATTCCCTACATTTTACGGTCAATTCCCTTCACTTCATGGTCAATTTCATGCATTTCATGGTCAATTCCAACGATTCCCCTTCACTTCAAGTCAATTCAATTTATTTTGCGGTCAATTCCCTTCACTTCACGGTCATTTCCATGCATTTCACGGTCAATTTGCTTCACTTGACGGTCAATTCCATGCATTTCACAGCCAATGACCGTGAAGGGAATTGACCGTGAAATGTATGGAAATGACCGTGAAATGAAACAGAATCGTCGGAATTGACCGTGAAATGCATAGAAATGACTGTGAAGTGAAGGGAATTGACCGTCAAGTGAAGCGAATTAAGCGAATTGAGCGTGACATGGATGGAATTGCCCATCTAGTGATGGGAATTGACCAAGAAATGCATGGAAATGACCGTGAAGTGAAGGAAATTGACCGTGAAATGCATGGAAATGACTGTGAAGTGAAGGGAATTGACCGTGAAATGCATGGAATTGACCAAGAAATGCATGGAAATGACCGTGAAGTGAAGGAAATTGACCGTGAAATGCATGGAAATGACTGTGAAGTGAAGGGAATTGACCGTGAAATGCATGGAATTGACCGTGAAGTGAAGGGAATTGACCATGAAGTGAGGGGGAATCACATGGAATTGACCGTGAAATGCATGAAATTGACCATGAAGCGAAGGGAATTGACCATGGAATGCATGGAATTGACCATGAAATAAAATCGAATTGACCGTGAAGTGAAGGGAATTGACCATGAAATGCATGGAAATGAGTGTGAAGTGAAGCGAATTGTGTGAAATGCATTGAATTGGCCGTGAAGTAAAGGGAATCGACCGTGAAATGCATGGAAATGATGTGAAGTGAAGCAAATCGACCGTGAAATGCATGGAAATAATCGTGAAATGAAATGGAATCGCGGAATTGACCGTGAAATGCATGGAAATGACCATGAAGTGAAGGGAATTTCTTGTGAAATGCATGGAATTGACCGTGAAATGCATGGAAATGATCGTGAAGTGAAGCGAATTGACCGTGAAATGCATTGAATTATTTGTGAAGTAAAGGGAATTGATCGTGAAATGCATGGACTTGGCCGTGAAGTTAAGGGGAATCGAAAATCGTGAAATGCATGGAATTGACCGTGAAGTGAAGGGGATTGACCGTGAAATGAATGGAAATGACCGTGAAGGGAATTGACCGTGAAATGCATGGAATTGACCGTGAAGTGAAGGGGAATCGCCAGGAATGACCGTGAAATGAAGGGAATTGACCGTGAAATGCATGCAATTGACCGTGAAATGAAGGGGAATCGTCGGGATTAACAGTGAAATGCATGGAATTGACCGTGAAGTGAAGGGAATTGACAGTGATTTGAGTTGATTTGAGCGTGTAGTGAATGACATCGACCATGAAATGCATGGAATTGACCATGAAATGAAGGGAATTGACCATGAAATGCATGGAAATGACCGTGAAGTGAATGGAATTAACCGTGAAATGAATGGAAATGACCATGAAGTGAAGGGAATTGACCGTGAAATGCATGGAAATGACCGTAAAGTGCATGGAATTGACCGTGAAATGCATGGAAATGACCATGAAGTGAAGGAAATTGACCGTGAAATGAATGGAAATGACCGTGAAGTGAAGCGGTATCGTCGGAATTGACCATGAAATCCATGGAAGGGTTGATCTCATTCAGCTGAAAGTGAAGCGGAATCGCGGAATTGACCGTGAAATGCATTAAATTGATCGTGAAGTAAAAAGAATTGACCGTGAAATGCATGGAAATGACCGTGAAGTGAAGCGGTATCGTTGGAATTGACCGTGAAATGCATGGAAGGGCGACACCGTTCGGTTGAAAGCTGTTTGGGCTCCACTTCTTCTTTATACCGGGACCCATTGAAAGCAATTGGCGTGAAGGTCAATGCAGAGGATGTATGTGAGATAATTTTGGAGGATTTAATGTTAAATTCTTGGAATCGTCGTATATTAAGAATCTATAGTTTCCTCAACAAGTTTGGGTGGAAATCAAAATCACAGGATAAATCTATAACTCAGGTATGGCCTAAAGAGCTTTGAGGAGGAATGAGATCAACCCCATTTGGACCCGGTCGATTTCACTATCAATTACATGCATTTCACGGTCAATCCCGGCGATTCCCCTTCACTTCACGGTCAATTCCATGCATTTCACGGTCAATTCCCTTCACTTCACGGTCATTTCCATTCATTTCACGGTCAACTCCCTTCACTTCACTGTCAATCTCAGCGATTCCTCTTCACTTCATAGTTAATTCCATGCATTTCACGGTCAATTCCCTTCACTTCACGATCATTTCCATTCATTTCACGTTCAACTCCCTTCACTTCACGGTCAATTCCACGCATTTCACAGTCAATCTCGGGGATTCCCCTTCACTTCATGGTCAATTCCATGCATTTCACGGTCAATTCCCTTTACTTCACAGTCAATTCGCTTCACTTCATGGTCATTTCCATGCATTTCATGGTCAATTCCCTTTACTTCACGGTCAATTCAATGCATTTTACTGTCAATTCGCTTCACTTCACGATCAATTCACTTCACTTAACAATCAATTCCATGCTTTTCACGGTCAATTCCCTTCACTTCACGGTCAATTCCATGCATTTCAAGGTAAATTCCCCTCACTTCACGGTCAATTCCATGCATTTCACGGTCAATCTCGATGTTGATGTGAAACACGTTCTTTGGAGAAAAGCCTACAATATTTCATATTTATCAATGCATTCACGTCATCTCAGAAAATGAATGTAGGTAACCTTGATTAGAATGGAACATGGAAGATGTAATATGATAGTGGGATGAAGATTTAATGAAGAAAATGGGTGAAAAGAAGGAATATGGATGGAAGAGATCACTTCGGACGTGTATTTGAGGGAATATGGATGGCATAGATGAGTTCAGATGTGTATTTGAGTGTAAAGGAGTGAATGGAGTGAAATGCATGGAATTAACCTTGAAGTGAAGGGAATTGACCGTGAAATGCATGGAAATGACCGTGAAGTGAAGGGAATTAACCGTGAAATGCACAGAATTGATCGTGAAGTGAAGGGAATTGATCGTGAAATGCATGGAATTGACCATGAAGTGAAGCGGAATCGCCATAATTGACTGTGAAGTGAAGGGAATTGACCATGAAATGAATTGAATTGATCGTGAAGTAAAGGGGAATCGTCGGAATTGACTATGAAATGGATGGAATTGACCGTGAAATGAAGGGAATTGGCCGTGAAATGCACGGAATTGACCGTGAAGTGAAGGTAATTGACTGTGAAATGCATGGAATTGACCATGAAGTGAAGGGAGTTAACCGTGAAGTGAAGGGAATTGACCGTGAAATGCATGGAATTGACCGTGAAGTGAATGAAATGAATGAAATTGACCGCAAAGTGATTGAAATTGATCGTGCAGTGAATGAAATGGATTTTCGACCATCGACCTGATGGAATCTTCGAAAATAATTAGGTTGGTTGACTAAAGTAGCTTCTCCTACACCAAAATCATATATGGTACGCCATGTAACTCATTCTGGTTTAAGAGATATGTTTGTTAAATGAATAAAGAAAGAAATGAATAAAAAGAGAGAAAAAAAATGGGTAGGATTAACTAATCATTGGAACCTTTTACCATTGGTTTATACTTGACATGGCTCATGAATTAGTTCGAATCGGTCAAAACATTCGATGATCTCACTGGGTTCTCACATACTCTATGATCTGTCCACCGCAGTAGTGTGACAAGTATCACTCAAATTTTGAAAATATTACAAAAATATCTTGAAAAATACACCAAAAGGTGTTATCAAGGTATTTTTAAGATATGGGTAGATTTTAGAATATGACATTTTTATTGCAATTTTCACGATCATTTCACTTTACTTCACAGTCATTTCCATGCATTTCCCTTCACTTCACGGTCATTTCACGGTCATTTCCCTTCATTTCACGGTCAATTCGATGCATTTTACGGTCAATTCCCTTCACTTCACGGTCATTTCCATGCATTTCACGGTCAATTCCGGCGATTCCGCTTCACTTCACAGTTAATTCTATGTATTTCACGGTCAACTCCATTTCACGGTCAACTCCATGCATTTCACGGTCAATTTTGGTGATTCTCCTTCACTTCATGGTCAATTCCCTCCACTTCATGGTCAATTCCATACATTTCACGGTTAATTTCGATGAATCCACTTCACTTCACGGTCAATTCCATGCATTTCACGGTCATTTCCCTTCACTTCACGGTCAATTCGATGCATTTCACGGTCAATTCCCTTCACTTCACGGTCATTTTCATGCATTTCACGGTCAATTTCGGCGAATCCGCTTCACTTCACGGTCAATTCCATGCATTTCACAGTCATTTCCCTTCACTTCACGGTCAATTCGATGCATTTCACAGTCAATTCACTTCACTTCAAGGTCAATTCGATGCACTTCACGGTCGAACCTGGGTCAATTCACTTCACTTCATGGTCAATTCCATGCATTTCACAATCATTTCCCTTCACTTCACGATCAATTCGATGCATTCACGGTAAATTCCCTTCACTTCACGGTCATTTCCATGCATTTCACGGTCAATTCCCTTTACTTCACGGTCATTTTCATGCATTTCACGGCCAATTCCCTTCACTTCACGATCAATTCCATGCATTTCACGGTCAATTCCCTTCACTTCACGGTCATTTTCATGCATTTCATGGTCAATTTCGGTGAATCTACTTCACTTCATGGTCAATTCCATGCATTTCACGATCATTTCCCTTCACTTCACGATCAATTCGATGCATTTCACAATCAATTCCCTCCACTTCACGGTCATTTCCATGCATTTCACGGTCAATTTCGGCGAATCCACTTCACTTCATGATCAATTCCATGCATTTCACAGTCATTTCCCTTCACTTCACGGTCAATTTGATGCATTTCACAGTCAATTCTCTTCACTTCAAGGTCAATTCGATGCACTTCACAAATCGATTCGACGAAGAGGACGCCGAATATGTGCGGGATATTCACTTATGTAACGTTACAGTAGGATGGAGATTTAATGAAGAAAATTGGTGAAAAGAAGGAATATGGATGGAAGAGATGAGTTTGGACATGTATTTGAGGGAATAAGGATGACAGAGATGAGTTCGGACGTGTATTTGAGTGTAAAGGAGTGAATGGAGTGCATGGAATTGACTGTGAAGTGAAGGGAATTGACCGCAAAATGCACGGAATTGACCGTGAAGTGAAGGGAATTGACCGTGAAATGAAGGGAATTGACCGTGAAATGCACGGAATTGACCATGAAGTGAAGAGAATTGATTGTAAAATGAATTGAATTAACCGTGAAGTGAAGGGAATTGACCGTGAAATGCATGAAATGAATTGGATATAGCACATATATTCGATTAACAAATTCCACTTAATTTTCCATGTTGCAAAACCTACTAAATTCCAGTGTTTAAATTCTACGACGTACGTCAAATGGGCCCTTGTGTTATTTTCAAGTTGGATTTGCAAAATTGCAATTTGAGGGCCACTTCCTGTCATTCCCTCTTGGTTAAAATGATTGTTCTCAATTGAATTCACCTGTAAATCCAAACACAATTCAATCATTTGCCGGAGAACTTGTTGTTAAACCCATGGTCATGATCATCATAACAAGATGAATTACCGATAGCTAATCAAAATGCTTATCTGCTCTTAAATTCTAAATGGCTTTTTTTTTTTTTTTTTGCAAAAAATAGAATCAGTGGACACTTCTGTTTGAGCAGTGTGGTGGGATCCATGACATTAAGGTGGGTGGGACCTAACTGTGGGGTCCACTGTGATGTATGTGACTATATTCATGCCTTCCATCCATAAAACAGCCTGACCCGGTCAACCTCGTCTCACTGTCCCACTACCCACTTAATTTTGTCAATGGCTACGGTTATAGCTACGGTCATAATCTGTAGCCATAGGGAACCCCGGCTTTCAGATATCGCTCTTTTGAAAAGCAGGGGCATTTTCGTAATGTGAAAAGCTGTCCGTATGCCTGGGGAGTATTTTGGGCAGCTAAAAAGAAATGTGCTTAAAAAGGTTGTAGGCCATATACAAGTCGTACAGTAGGAAATTTCTCCTTTTAAGTGGCCTTCTTAATAATGTTACCGTATGAAAAAGGCCATCTGCATGTGCACGAGATGTCCCCATCAAAGGTGGTTTGGAGGTTCGCTCCTAGCACGTTTGTGGGCCCTATGGGGGAACGGAATAATCAATGCTTTCATAACAAGACTAGATCAATGTCGGAAGCATTTAAAAGGGCTATGGATGTTATGGGGTGGGCTTCATGTATTGATTCCTTAGCTAATGGTAATTTTTCCCATTTGCATTGGGTCTCATTGGTGTAAGTTGCCAGTTTTTTAAGCATATCCTTTAAGGCGTGTTTGGATGTCGGGCCCATATGATAATGTATCGTATATATTAATAAAATACAACACCGAAGTCGATCCGATCCAAACAGCGCCACGTGGTACGCTGGCTACCCAAGTACGTCGCTAACCCAGTTTCTCGAGATGACACGTCATGTAAAACATTACTATAACGCAAGCGTCTGTCCAGTGCAATGATACCACTACACTGCCATAGCAGACGGAAAGGGGAAAAAAATCCCAGGATTTCCAAGCATCTTCGTGGACCATCGTAATCCATCTACTCTCTCTTCTCATCTCTTTGCTTGTCTCCGGCGAATCCCACCCTCCTTCCCTCACATCTCCTGTTGTGCATCTCTCGAAATACCTCCACCATCACCTCCGACTGGAACCGATTGAATAGGATTCAAGGAACATCCTTACTGTCGTCGTTCCTCTCGCCTTCTTCCCTGCAGACATTACAGGTGGGTGTTTTCGCGATTACAGGTAATAAACATCCTAATGACTCGATTCTCTGGGAGAGATTTCCCGTTTGATGTAGTTCGATGTTATTATGTTACATATTTCTCCATCTCTGTGTTTATTAGTTTAACTCCCAAATGTACATACCTCTTGGATATCCATGCGTGGGTTGAGTAACGACGATGGTGGGGATTCACGCTTATACGATGGACCCTGTGTGAAGGCTATCGTCGAGGAGATATTCCTGGCAGATGAATCTTTTCTTTTCACTGTGTATCTGCAGTGTATCCTGTTGGTTTATTCATGTCACCGCGACATGTGACTTGACCTGTGTATGTCAATGAACAGGGCATACTGATATTTGAAGTGCCTCATAACCATTTGCGGATACTCTATATAAACTATCTTTATCTTCCTTCTTCTCTCATTCAATTCCATCCTTAAATACTGAACTGCTGCATAGATTCCAGGTCTTCTGCATTAGGCCAAGTATTACCTCCCTATCTGTGTTACCAATCTGTTGCAATGTATTGAACATGCTTCTTCTCATTTGTCACGTTCCATAGGTTAAATGCCTTTTTTAAAGGTGCATAGTGTATGTATGTTTTATGAACATTTCCCCATTTTTATGGGCATGAAAAAAATATGTGAATATATTGTCTGGATATCTTAATTGATGTGGTTCCTATTACTAATATCTACTTCGGTATTGTATTTCAAGACATGCTTGTTGGTTGCTTGATCAATGTCAATATAATGTGTTATATCTGATGAATGAAAATGGTTTTCATGTTTTACATGGAATAGATGTATGTTATACTCGGTACTATGTTGATAATCGAATTGATGTTTAACAGAAAAACTCTGCAAAGATATCATAATGTTGCTGTACATTTGGGATTTTCATGACATTTCCATTTGTAAATTCAAAGTAACTTAGACCTAGTAACAGGTCAGACACAAATTGTCTCATGGGATCTAGTAATGGTGTCTCTAGTAGCGAGGGCTCATCCAATAGTGACTGGAATGAAAATGAGGTAGCAGATGCAATGACTGCAATTGTAGCCTCTGCATGTGTTATGGGGACTGTCGAATATTATCATCATTATTATTTGAAGTTGTCCTCTCGAGATTGTTATGTAGCTAGAAATAGATTTGTGAATGGAATCATAAGGAAAAGTGATGCAGACTGCCTTTCACAACTATGTATGGGGCGAGATAAATTTTTCGAGTTATGTTCTTTGTTAAGATATAGGAATTTGCTGTGTGATACTAAAAGGTGCAGTTTAGAGGAACAAGTCGTCATGTTATTGCATACAATTGGCCATAACGTGCGAAAGCGGGTCATTGGTAATCGGTTTTCAAGGTCTGCAGAGACAGTGAATCGACACTTCAATAGAGTTCTTCAAGCTGTAATTGGTCTTTATCCGGAATATGTCAAGTTCTCAGGCTTACATACTCCAAAAGAGATATCCGATAATCCAATGTGGAGCCCCTATTTTCAGGTAATACGATCCCATAATATTGAAATACTGATAAAGTTATATTGTCGTTTGCGTAATAACGACCTAAATATTAGCTGAATGTTGCTTGTAGGATTGCATAGGGGCACTCGATGGCACCCACATTCCAGCCTATTTGTCGAAAGGCGAAAGTGTAACTTTTCGTAATCAAAAAGGTATTCTGTCACAGAACGTAATGGCAGCATGTACGTTCGATATGAAATTTGTATACGTGCTAGCGGGTTGGGATGATTCAGCTGCCAATGCTCGTGTATTGCAAAATGCATTAATTCGTCACCCTGATTGTTTCCTTATCCCTCATGGTAATCAATGAAACTTGCTGATTCATGTACATATGTAGGATGCAATTGTTCACATGCTTAATTCTCATATATTAATTTGTGTAGGAAAATATTATGTTGTGGATGCGGGATATACCCACTCTCCTGGTTTTATGGCACCTTATTGAAGTGTCCGGTATCATTTGAATGAATTTCGTATAGGAAGGAAGCTTGCAAATATGAAAGAACTATTCAATTATCGTCATGCCCAGTTGAGAAATGTTATGGAACGGTGTTTTAGTCTTTTAAAGGGTCGATTCCCTATATTGCGGATAGCACCACAGTTCAAGTTTATAACACAAGTAAAAATTGTTATAGCTTGCTGTGTGTTGCACAATTTCATCCGTGTTTCTGGTGAAGACGATTTTTATGAAGTAGTTGAGGATATTGGAGACGGTTCTGGGGAAATCTCGCCTTCCCTTATCGAGGTTAACAATGCTGAAGAAGATCGCGCGTTAACTGGTTTGACTGCGCGAGAGATGAGTGGATCAAAAAAAGGGATCAAATTGCACAGAGGATGTGGAATAACAACCTTCCTCGTACCCGGCGGTGGTTTTAATTTCTCATTTTTTATGTCATGTATTAAGTTGTTTTCTGTAATAGCAGGTTTTTACTATTTTGTTGGTCATTTGGTGTGCTCTTGGCAACTTACGACTATTTTCCTTTTCATTTTCTTATGAAATGACTTCATGATGTCTAAAAGTTTAATCGATTATTATCGCTCAGTTTGTAATGTATAATCTTAGTATGTCTCATACTCATATTTCTTGTCCACATGCTTGTTTCTTTCAGACTACTTTCCATTGATTGTTAATGCTTCGTAGGTAATATGAACTTCCTATGGAGTTCCAACAAAATAGGCAAAGATAAGAATGTGTTAGCATCTCCGTCAAAACGCAAAGGCTCGACCAATAGCCCCCTGACATCACCCAGCAAATTATTTGGAACATCAGCTATAACCAACTTAGCAGCACTACTGACAACAGCATCACTAGTGTCTCCAACCGGAAAAAATCAAAGATATGCACGCCCGAAGAAAACTGTTCGCATACAATGGACTGATGCGATGGACAACGCATTGGTCGATGCTCTAGTTGAGCAGGTAAATATGGGTCGTAAGAGCAACGTTAGCTTCAAGCCGGAAGCGTACAAAGCAACTATAACTGAAATCAGTGTCAGATGTAGAGTCCAGCTAGAGAATAAACATATATCCAACCGCCTGCGCACTTTGAAAAAATTCTACTGGGTTGTGAAGGATATGTTAAACGCGAGTGGTTTTGGTTGGGATCCCATTGTTAAAATGGTCATTGCTACTAATGATGTCTGGGAGGCCTATATTGCGGTAAGATACATGTATTCTCTATATAATGCTGAACAAGTAATATATGCACAGCTGATTAAAGAAAACTGAAGTTGCTGCAGACAATATCAGTCCTATGCATATCTCTATGCATTTTTGATGCATTGCCCAAATTTCAGCAATGCATATCTGAAATTCAATGAACTGAACGGAGTGTTATTCTGTATAAATATTCTTGTCGGATATAATGTTTCAGCTATGCATATCTAAGAAGAGAAAAAGGTTGTTGCTAATGATTTTGTAATCCAACCTGTTCAAAAGTTAAAAAAGACATGAAAGAATGGAAAACACAAATATCAGATTGATTTAGAACTTATGTGGCCTTTAGAAGTTTTTTAGAATATAGTTTTATGCGCTAGGACCACTGGAGCTTTGGATTTAACTCATTCTTTGGATATTGCCCTAAAATGATCTCTCCAAATGGATGGAAGGTGTGGATATAAAACATACATCATGGTGGGGCCCAAAAATGACAGGTATATAAATCTCAAGTGAACCACACCACATGAAAACAACAGTGATTGGATATCCTCATTAAAATCCTCCTAAGGCCCACTGTACTGTTTATTTGACATCCAACTTATTTATTAGGTCATACAGGCCCGGAGGAAGGGGAAAAACAAAAATCATCTCTATCCATAACTTTTATGGCTCCCAAAATATTTTTAATAGTTGACGCTCATTCAACATTGTTTCCTATAATGTGATCCATTTCAGATCTGGTTATACCTAATTTTTGGTCTCATATCATAAGATAATCTTTAAAAATAGATGTACGGCATGGATGAAACACATACATTATGGTGGGGCCTACAGGGCACCAACTACCAGCCATTGGCTAGTGTCAAGGGAAGTAACCAATCTATTTCCCTTATTTGTGGTGTGGTCCATTTAATCTTTGGATATGATTCATTTTTTGGATAATTCTGTAAAATGATCTCGAAAAATGAATGAACGGTGTGGGTTGATCCTAAATTTTCGGTAAATCCACAACTCAAGTGGACCATGCCACATGAAACAGTGTGGAATAATGATTTCCACCGTTGATAGCTTCCTTAGGCCCACAGTAATGTTTATTTGCCATCCAACCTGTTCATAATATCGAAAGGATATGAATGAAGAGAAAAGACGAACATTAGCTTGATCCAAAACTTCTATGGCCTCCAATAATTTTTTAATAGTAGAGGTTCAATCACACTATTTCCTGTGGTGTGGTCCACTTGAGCTTTGGGCATGCTTCCTTTTTGTTCTTTAGACCTCAAATTATCTGTTAACATGGATGAACGGAGTGGATAAAATAAATAAATAACGGTGGACCCCACAGAGTTTACTCTAGTAAGGGTAATGAGTAACTCACCTAAATGTAGTGGAGAGGGGTTTCCTTAAAACATTCATAATCATATATTGGGCCTGCCTAAATGTGATTCACATATCCAACCCACTCATTATGTGTGTCCCACTTGGATGAGGGGTCAGACCAAGTTTTAGCTGCATCCAAAACTCATGTGGGCCCCACCAAGTGCTTTTATATTTTTTAGGATTTCTCACTTGGTTTTAGATGGTATAGCCCACCTGAGTTTCGTATGTGGATGATTTTTGAGATATCTCATAACCTAAAGGAGACACATCAAATGCACGGTGTTGATGTTTGACACACATCATGATGGGGCCCACAAAACTTACTCACATCAATTCTTAAGTTCTCGTAAGGTCAATAAGTTGGGTCACATTTTTGACAAGAATATTTGGCCCATTTTATATGTCTGGTCTATTCAATCTATTTTACTGATCAATGCCCTCGATTTGACTAGTTAATTGCCCCAATAAGGCTAACTACATATGAGAAAGATATTGGGCATGCAAGATTGATCAACAATTTGAGTGAAATTTGATTAATACATCTGAAGTTATTTACTCTTTAATATGGACTAATTCGATTGTCCAAAAATGGTTAAATGTTCAATTAGTGGATGTGCCTAATAATTTAGTAAAAATATTTTATTTTTTTAGAGATAAATTTCAATTTCCATTTAAAAATAACATTTATTTTCAATATGTATATTTTTTAACTCTTAATTTTTCTTTGAAAACTTTTAACAAAATATCATTTTTATTATAAAATATTTCAAAAAAAATTAAAATATAAATTCTGAATTTTTTTTTTCAAAATCTCAAAAAATTTCCCAAATTTTAATTTTTTTCCCCAAAAATTCCAAAATGCCAATTTTTTTCTTTAAAAGCATCATTTTGTTTTCAACTTTTCAATTTTCTTTTTAAAAATGATATATTTGTTTTTCAAAATCTCAGTGTTTTTATAAATAACTTTTTCTTTTAATTTCAAATTTTGAACATTTTCAATTATTTTTCAAAATCACAAAAATTTTCAACTTCTTTATTTTTCATTTCAAAATGTTTATTTTTTGATAAAGTATCGATTTTTTAATATCATTTTATTTTAAAATTTTCAATTCTTTCTAACTTCTCCATTTTTTTAAAGCATTTTTTTCGAACTTGTCAATTTTTATCGAACTTCTCAATTTTATTTTATTTTTCAAAATACAAACTCTCATTTTCTTTTTCAAAATATTTTCATTTTTCAACATTGTGAAAATTTTCACATTTTTAAAAATATTTTTATTTTTTTCTGGATATTATTTTTTTCTCAAAATCAAATGTTTTTTTTTTCTAAATTTATCAACTTTATTCGATATTCTTTTTTTTCCCCCACAAAATAGATTTTTATTTTTTCAAAATCTCATTTTTCAAAATCTCATTTTTTCTCAAACATTGTTAAATTTTTTAAACTTCTCAATATTCTTTTTCATGTGATATTTCAAATCATTTAAATATTAGTTTTAAATTAAAAACATAAAATCCACTCATTTGTTATAAAAACACTCATTTGTTATAAAAACAAAAAATATATATATTTTTTTGCATTCAATCAATTGTTAAAAAATAATCTTATATACAAATAAATACAATTAAACCACTGAAATTCTATTAAAAACAATTATTACACCACAAAAAAACATAAATTTCCACAATATTCTTAAAAAAAAATGAAAAAAATTAATGTTTAGGGCAAGAGTCCTTTTATGACGGACCATGATCCGTCGTAAAAGCAGCTGAAAACCGTCGCCAACTGGTATTTTGGATGGGAATTTGCAATTGAACATATTTTGCAACGGATTTAGTTCGTCGCCCATTTACGACGGACCAAAATCCGTCGTAAATATGTTGTAAATCAGATTGTAGCGACGGATTCTGGTCCGTTGCGAAAATCCGCAACGTTTGGACTACGAATTTTCGAGACAGACTGGCTTAGCGACGGACATTTTCCTTTAGCAAGGAAATAAATTTTACAAACAACCCTCTTTCCCATATTTGTGATAGTCTAAGCAATACAAGTGTGGGAAACAATGTTTCCAACTATTTTATAACCTGATATGTTTCCTTTTGTGGCCTTTCTCATTATTTATCTCCACATGCGCTACAACATCTATAGATCAAGCCTTTAGGGCGTGTTTGGATTCGCGTATAGTATTGTAGAGGGAAGTAAAAATGTCCCATCAAGGTATTAGTGGCCTTGCAGCGGTAATGCGTTTGCAAATTGCAAACCTCTCACAATGTTTGGATAAGAGTGCACTCGTATTGCACTCTGACCATGGTTTTCGAAATCAATGTTTGGGAGTGGAGTGATCATCAGCTGCATTGCTTCCCAAGCATGAAATAGGTCTGAATTAATGTAGGCTGTGAGAGGAAAATTGTATATAGACATCCAGCCCTCAAATGATGTATTTACTGCCCAAAGTCAATGTGGGCCCCACCATGATGACGTAAGTAAAACCCCAACAGTCCACCTGATTTATATATCCTGGATATATTCAGTATAATCAGTTAGATCGGTATCAATCCAGATAGGACGGTCTAGATTTCAATTATGCCTCCAGGCCACAACCGTTATGGTTCATCAGTAACCAACCAGATCGTAGATGTCGTCACATGAAGTGGTCCCACTATGACATATAATAATGCCCTCAATAAAAGAACATGTAAAAATGTTCATAAGATGATTTCCTTGTGAAACATAGCTGGTGGTGGAGAGCAGAGAACAACCAGACAGATATGTACCATGATTCCTGTTCACAACAAGAAAAAAAAAAACCACAAAAAAAGGATCGTCTATCTTTCAAAAAAATCCAAACAATCTGACTGGAAGTAACAGACAATAGTACAACTGCTGCTAACCGACATAGATGGTGGAAGAAACATAATGCAAACTTGCTACATAAAAACAGCGGACATAGTTTGACTTGAAGAGAGGTTTGCAACCATTATGGACATAGCCCTGCAACTATATGTTTAAGATACGATAGAAGAAATGATCCAGGCAATGACAACATAAATCAGCAACACCACAATCACAACTTTGATTAGTGCATTCATCATCCCATTTTCACCATGTTCTCCTATCAAGCCTGTGTGTGATTCGCATGGAGATTGCGTCCCAACAAAATCCTCCTGCCGATGAGCAGAGACCTGAGGAGGAGACTCTTCAGCCTGAAATCTCCTGGTGGGCCCATCATAATTTTGGCATGTGGTGGGTCTTTCATGATTCTGGTATGTGCTCTGACAAACAGTTAAAAACACAATATTCAGATGTATTATGATGGAGATGGTATACAAATCGCTTCTCAAACAATAAGACTAACGATGTGACGATTCCATCTGAACATAGGTTTCTTATCAGTACCTAAAAATCCTGCCAAGTTTTCGCAGCCTCCTCATATGACTTGTACGATTGGTGCCTACATCCGCTGTAGCGATCCACCTGTGCTCGTGCATCCTCCCACTTGTAATATAATCTAGGATGTCTGCCAACAAAGACCACGTAGTATTTCCCCATACGTTGCTGAAAAAACATTCCAAATAACAGTCATTATTACAATGAAGTGAATATAGCATGTGCCAGCAGTTTTGAATCTGTTCAATTGTTATTAGAAGAATCAGATAACAACAATAAGTACAACTGCTTCCATCCACACCCAATCCCGGGTCTTACCTTATTCAATTCTGTTCAACAGTTAATAGAACAATCAAATAACATAATAAGTACAACTGTAAAAATGAAATATACATATCCTAATTCATACTAGGTGTAACTGCAACATTGATCAAGTGCAGACTTTTTTAGCATCAGTTAAGAAAACAGATAATTTACATAAATGATATGAAGATATGAGATTTTCATCTGCAAGTAAATAGAACAGACAGTCCACATATAACAACACATACAACATGGAAAACCATCCAAACATAATATATGCAAACATTCGAAATCAAGAGGTATGTTCCTGCGTTCTGAGGTAGATAATCAGTTTTACCTGCACTCGTGCATTTCATTCTCATTGCTAACAGATATTAGAAGTAATCCTACCACCAAGGATCAATTTGCAGAGTCAAAGTTAATGAAGCATTATCAACAAGGTCCCAAAAGTTGGGTGCTAGTACCCATGTAGTACCCTAATTATCCAGCCCACCAAAAACAACAATCCAAAAAACCACGTGTTTAAATTACAAAAAAAACCAAAAGAAACTATTTCAGTAATAGTTGTTTAAGAGTTCCAGAAATCCCCAGGATAGAGATGTTTCAAACATTTGTGTTGCGGTCGATGAGCTTTTGAACCCACTCCTTCCGCCTTTCATGTCCCATCTTGATGAAGAAATTGGCATGAACAATATCATTCTGTAGCAGTCTAGCAGCCCAGACCTGATCCTCCTGGCTGAGACCATCGACATCCTCTAAAATGCTCAGTATTTTTTGGAGACGGGTCATAGTTTTTCCCATTGCTATAGTAATTGTTAGGGACCTGACAGCCTCGGCCACTTCACCCATCTTGTCTCCTATTTGGTCACTCGGTTTAACCCTTTGTTAACAAGTCGTGTCAGCATCAGTGCTCTGACTGTTCCTAGACCCAAACGAAGTCTCTATAGGGCTTGTATGAACCCTCTTTGTCTACTTATGTGACCTCTCATTGGGACATCGTGCCGAACCACTACCGTTTTCATCATCATCGTCTGAAGAAAGGCGTACTGTATCATTGCCATCCTCTTCAAACTCATCGGAAGAGTCAACGTCATCTCTTGGGCGGCGACGTCCAGAAATGGGAGATGAGTATGCTGTACTGGCATAAGATCCCTGCGCACAGTCACTACCGAACATAAAACTCAGATCCTTGTACTTATCTATATGTTTTCCTCGTACCCTTTCCGCATATGGGTGGGACTGCAAGAACAGAAAAGTACAAGTTAACAACCCAACAACTATATAATCATATATGTCCATCCAAAGAAAACGAGGTTGAACACATAATTTCATTTCAGAGATGTCTATCTGATATCCCCTCAGTCTATAATAATTTTGAAATCAGGTATGGGGTCTACAAAATCATTAGCAACAACCATTTTCTCTTCTCAGATATGTATAGCTGAAACATTATATCCGATAAGTCCATTTATACAGAATAACACTCCGTTCAGTTCATTGAATTTCAGATATGCATTGCTGAAATTTGGGCAATGCATCAAAAATGCATAGAGATATGCATAGGACTGATATTGTCTGCAGCAACTTCAGTTTTCTTTAATCAGCTGTGCATATATTACTTGTTCAACATTATATAGAGAATACATGTATCTTAATGCAATATAGGCCTCCCAGACATCATCAGTAGTAATGACCATTTTAACAACGGGATCCGAGATCGAGTCCGGAACATAGGACCCGACACATGATTGGTCTGACCCGAATCGCCTTCGACTCGTTCAGAGAAACTGAGTCAGATCGGGTTGGGTGCGATTTGAATGGTTAAAAACGGTGAAAATCATTATCCCATTGCTATTTTCGGTGTGGTCATTTTAGTTTTAAATATGTTTTTTTTTTTTTCAAATGATTTGAAATGATCCTGCAAAATGGATAAATGGTATGGATATAATAAATACATCATTGTAGGGCCCATATGAGATTGATACCAGTTGAGTTGTTCGTACGTTTCGAAGCACGAGGCTCTGCAACGGCGAACGTGCTTTGCACGACAGCTGTGGCAACTTGTTGCCCACGAAAAGATATCTTTAGTTATGTAGGTTTGATCATGGAATATGTGTTATATCCAAACCATCCATCCATTTGGCGAGCTAGTGTTAAGGCTTGAGACAAAAAATAAGATAGATCCGACTATCAAGTGGACCACACTGGAAAAAGTAGTGGGACCACACTGAAAATCATTATCTGTTGCTATTTGTGGTGTGGTCCAGATGATCTTTGGATATGATCCATTTTTTTGGATAATGCTCTAAAATGATCTCTAAATATGTATCAACGGTGTAGATATAATAAATACATCACTGTAGGGCCATATAACTTTGATCACCTTTGAACCGTTCGTACAACTCGCAGCTCGAGGAGCGCCAGCGCGCTGAAGACGGGACGGATTGGCTACTCCCCCTGACACCGGCACCGTGGCCAGTGGTCGGTGATCTGTGGGGCCCATCATGATGTATGTATCTCATCCCTTCCGTTCATCCTTTTTTAAAGATAATTTTAGTGCTTTAACTAAATTATCATAGGGAGATAAATCTCAGGTGGACGACACCACAGGGAAACAATAGTGATTGGATATCCATCATTTAAATCATACTAAGGCCCACTGTACTGTTTATTTGACATCCAATCTGTTAATTAGGTCATAAAGACCCAGATGAAGGGAAAATCCAAAGATCAACTTGATCCAATACTTTTATGGGCCCCAAATTTTTTTTAATGGTTGACATACATTCAACACTGTTTCCTATAATGTGGTCCACTTGAGATTGGGATATACCTCATTTTTTGTGTAATAACATATAAGTATCTAGAAATATAATTGAACGGCATTGATGAAACAAATACATCATAGTGGGGCCCACAGAGCATCGATCGCCAGCCATTGGCTGGTGGCAGGGGAGTCGTTTTCACTTTCCAACCACTCGTCTTGGTAAGACAGCTGTACATAGCTGTGTGCGGTACACCAACGAACACTTTCTTATTGTACACAGTAAGTATTGTTGGGGCCCACCTTGAATGCATGTGGTTTATCCACGCCGTCCATTCGTTTTTGAAAATTATTTTAGTCGTTGAACCCAAAATCGATGCATATTCAAAGCTCAAGCGGACCATGCCATAGGGAAAAGTAGAAGTATCAATAAGAGCTACTCCGGATCGGATAGGTTCGGATCTGATCGGATCCATTCGGATCGGGTTTTCGGGTCGGGTCGGGTCGGATCAGCGACTATCCGAAGTCGACCCAAAAGATTTCGGATCTAAATGGAGCTACCCGATCAACACCGATCCAGACCGTCGGTTCGGTTCTAATCGGGTCGGAACGGGTCTGATCGGGTCGGATCCACCGGATCGGGTCTCTTTTGCCCAGCTCTACCCACATGGCTACTGTATACACGTGGCAAAACTCCACGACCTACCATGATGTTTGATAAGGTCACATAGACATGGATGAAAGGAAAACAAATATTAGCTTGATTTAAAACTTCTTTGGTAGCCCACCGATGGATTCTCTCTCTCTCTCTCGGTCCGCTCTCCACCGCGCCCTCTCTCGGTGCTCTCTCTCTCTCGGTGCTCTCTCTCTCGTACATCCACATGAGGTGTGTCTCTCTCTCTCTCTCTCTCTCTCTCTCTCTCTCTCTCAATACCAATTTAGGGATTTGGGAATTTAGTAATTTGTGGATTCCTGATTCGATGTGGACCCTCATTTAGGGATTTGGGGATTTTAGGGCTTTTAGATTTGAATGTGGACCCCGAATCGGGGATTTTCTGATATTACAAATTAGGGATTTAGGAATTTTAGAATTTTAGGGATCTTGAGGATTTTAGGGATTTAGGGATCTTAAGGATTTTAATACTTTAAACAGAAAAATATAATAGCTAGGAGGATTGGAGAGATCCAGAAAGCAATATAGTTGCAAGTTTGCCATCACAAAAGAATTACAGGAATGCCATTACAAATCATCCCTCAACAAGTACAGCTTTGTCTATTATATAATATGCACAGGTGATTGATCTTTCTCAAAGTATCTGGGTATCATGATTCCGGGAAAATCAGTACCAGTTCATGTGAAATGGATCAAGTATACTTTACCTGGCCGTGCTTCCCTTTGTATGTATTTCTGTTGAAGACCAAACAGGAATTCAACTTTGCTAGGTTGGGCTGGGTTAAGGGTCAACCAGAGCCAACCCGATCTCTAGAGAACCTGATCCACAACCTGCTCTAATCCGTATTCTAACCCAAGTGAGACTGAACAAAAAATTGTTTTCTGGATATTGCAGCTTGCTAAATGGTTCTCTTATATATGGAGATCACCAATGTATATGATCTGGATGTTGTTTATGACAGTCCTGATGATGTGCCTGAAGATGTAATGTGAAAAGCTTTTTATTCTTAACATGATCTCTTTCTTGTCCTCTTTTACAGAGTTGTGAATTTTGTATCAATGTTTTATATAAATCTCTCTTTATGAATTTATTTATCTACCTGTCTCTCTGTATCTATCTACTAATTTATTTTGAACTGCTTTCCTTTTATAGTGATGATGGATTCAATAGCATTCAGGGTAAAATTATCTACTATTCAATAGTACCAGTTCTTGTTTACATATTGGATCAACTCATGTGCAGGTTGTTTATAATCTAGATTGTCCAGCTCAGCAGCAAACTTCCTAAAGGTCAAAATTCTGGCACCTGTTTGCTAATTATGTTGTGTATGAATCAATGGGAGGATCCTTATAAATTGTTCATATTCCAGGAAGCTTACAAGGCTGCAATGCATTATCTATACCATGATACTTGGTAATTTGTTATATATTTCTGGTCCACAAATCTTACTATTCATGTTTATGTTTCTCATTTAGGTTTTCAAGTTGCAATTTGTTTGATTGCTATGGCCAGACAGGCTAGGTAGTATTTTAATTCAAACTCACTGAGACATTTGGTGATGCTTTAAAAACTCAGTCCCTAATGTTCAAAAGGAGAAATCCAGCGGAGGGCTAACCATGGCAGCCCATCTCAGTGACTCTCAGGTATGAGTTCTCATTCCGCATGTCTCTGTTGCTTTGGTACATTTGTAAACATGTGCCTATGGTAGCTGTTTTTATTTTTTATTTTTAAAAGGAAGGTGGAATCATTCCACCTGAATTTTATTTAGGTGAAACTGGAATATACAGCCATTCCACCTGAATTCCACCTAAATTTTAAAAGCAGCCTGCCTTTTGCTTTTAAGTTACCCACCTTCATTCAATTCCAATACTCTCCCTACTTTTTAGCACAACAGATGGCTTCATCACACACACACACACACACACACACACACACATACACACACACACTTGAACCCATGACCTCGGTGTTGATAGGCACTCTTATCTACCAATGAACCATGGGTTGGATCCCTGAGTATCTAAAACTAAATTACACTATCGATATCGTGGGGTCCAACGAGATTAATGGACAATTGAGATGAAAATACCCAGCAGTCCAATTTCAACAAGCAAATGGTTATAAATCAGTGCTTTCGGTCATTAAATCAATCTTATTTAGGAGATATGACCTATCTATAGTGCTTCCTGCAATTGGATGGTTTGATTTGAATTAATGTGCCATGTGTATGATTTCTTAATGCCTGTATATCAACCATCACACACATCACCAGTTTGAAATAAACTCTCAATCATACTCTGTGGCAGGGCAATATCTGGCGTGTTCATGTGATGAATGGGAAATGGTTATAAATACACGAATCAGATGATTCATCCAAACAGCCAAATTGTCTTGTTAGTGGAAAATAGTTGAAAACGTTTTTCATTTCCGCATGAATTCCGTGTATCCAAACACAGTGCTATGCTGACATGTACATCTATACAAGCTTCTGCTTTCTTATCCTGTTGTTCTGTGTTTTGTTATCAATATTTTATTCCTGTTTATCAATAGGTACTCTCATTTTACATAGAGTTATCTCATGAAGAGTAGAGATGAAGTTTTACACCTAATGTTGGGCACACAGGCATGGAGAGCAATAATCTCATGCTTTGTGACAATATAACTTCATCAATTATTGTGTTTCAAACCTAGCACAGCCCGCACGGTTTTGTTCTCGGGGTTGCCCCCAAAAGGCCTCATATAGTATAGGGTGACAACTTTACATATAACTACCATTACTTCAGACAACTCTTTCGATGTGGGACAGGTTATGTTATAGTCAACTGCAACAGTAGCCAGCCCCGCCCACATCGCGCCCGCCCACATTGAAGCAGTGATCGGGGCGTCACATTATCCCCCATCGAGGGCAGAGTCATCCTCGTCTCTGATATGATTTGTAATAGCCCACGCCCACACTGTATGATATTGTCCGCTCTGGGCTTGTGCCCGCACGGCTTTGTTCTCATAGTTTTCCCCAAAAGGCCTCATGTGGGGGAAGGATATTGGTAGCTCGCCCAGACCCGGTGCTCCTGTGGTCCCGCCCCCATCAACACCTATCCCCCCGCGACGACCACCCGAACTGATCACCCATCAGAGTCCGCCGCGGTGGTTTTGTTCCCCCGAGGAAGGCCTCATACTATGAAGGTCCTAACTTCACATATAACCACCATTAATCCAAACACACTGCTATGCTCACATGTACATCTATACAAGCTTCTGCTTTCTTATCCTATTGTTCTGTGTTTTGTTATCAATATTTTATTCCTGTTTATCAATAGGTACTCTCATTTTACATAGAGTTATCTCATGAAGAGTAGAGATGAAGTTTTACACCTAATGTTGGGCACACGGGCATGGAGAGCAATAATCTCATGCTTTGTGACAATATAATTTCAATTATTGTGTTTCAAGCCCAATTTTGAGTTTGTGTTATTTAAAATGATGGCTGTTTCTTTTTTCTTTAAATTTTGGACAGGAATTGTCTAGTGATGTTGCAACTTTTGGAGTTGGGGCTATTCAGGTGACAATCACAACTCTTTTGCCACATCTGAAAAATTCTCTTCTCCACTCATGAATGTTCTTATTGCGTGCATGTTACTGATGTTTGGTCCTAATAATGCATGCTAATACATATTTTTGTTTAGGTCGTTGAGGCATATTTTTGTTTAGGTTGTTGTTACTGTAATTACTACTTAGTGGACAAAGCGGGTAGACGTCTTCTTCTTCTTGTGAGTTTTTGGAAGGATGGTTGATTCTACTTACTGTTGGAGCTATCTGTTCAACTTTAAAAACTGATAACCAATCCTAGTTGTTGTTATAGGTCTCCTCTTCTGGAATGTCACTCTCTCTTCTCTTTGTTGCAGCTGCATTTTACTTAGAGGTTAGTTTTACAAACCATTCCTTCCAAAAAAAAAAAAGGTAGTTTGTAAGTCCAATATTTTCACTTATTCCAGTACGTGCTTGCTTACTACATTAAAATGTGTCCAGTAGCTCTTGGCCCATCTTGAAGAGGACTTTATTTTTTCTTGCAATTTTCTCTTTCTTTTCTTTTTTCAAAGATTTATCTTCTTTTATGATTTTGTCAGATTTTGTTTTTCTTTTTTGCTAAATTGTTATAATAATGTGGATGCATAGGATTTTAGATCCGAAGATGCTCGTGTCCACAGTCTACTCAGCCTAGTTTCACTGGTGGGAATTCCGGTATGTCTTCAATGTTGACTCTTCATGGTCTCATTCATATGCTCCATTTCTTGTAAAGCATTGTCTGATTGATTCCTTAGTTTCAGGCATTTATAGTTTCATACTCTTGGAATGGGAGCCCTTCCATGGGTTATAAGGAATTTTTTTCCGCTTCTCTTTGATCTTTTAAATGAATTGTTGCTTACTTTATGCAGGAAATTTATGAAATGCCTCAAGTTCCACCTGTCCCAGTAGTTGGATCTAAAGGCAATGATACCCATCAGCATCTGGTCTCTCCTGCAGTTCAAATCCCTTCAAGCCCCTCAACTTCCTTGGCCGCAGCTCTAAACAAGCCACGGTTGAGATGGACGCCTAAGCTCCATGAGCAGTTTGTGGAAGCTGTTAACAAGCTTGATGGGGCTGAGAGTGAGCATATAATTTTTTCTATTTCCTTTTTTCCTTTTTTGTCAAGTAAGGTCAGTGACTGATGATCCCTCTTATGAGGGTTTAACCATTGTCATCATGCTCGTTGTTGAGGGTATTTGTGAGTGCACAACTTCAAGTAATGCACACACACACAAGGCATTTTTCATCTCACACAGGTCAGTATGAAATGCAGAGGCTACTCCAAAGGGTATATTGAAGGTAATGAATGTTCAGGGTTTGACAATCTATCATGTAAAAAGCCACCTACAGGTATTTTCAGTTTTTTTTTTCTTCTTTCCATGAATTATCGTTATCTTAACAATTCATTCAGCTGCTATCACACTCGATTACTTTATGTATTCAGCTTCTCATGAATTACCTAGATCTTTAATATTGAATCAGTTCCAATGCCATTTGATACCTAATAGTTTTGTATGTGGTCGTAACTTATAGAAATACTGACTTGCCAAGTATCTTCCGGAGGCAAAAGAAGGTAATATATGATAACACATATGGACTTGTTCTTATGCTGAGTAATGAAGTGCTTACTACGTAATCTAGTAACATGATATGTTAACCACCAGTCAGTCATCTTGAGTTAAAACTATATATTTGTTAATGGCATGTATAGTGATATCCAATCTGTGCTCCTAATTGATTAAGTCGGAAGGAAAGATGACTTCTCCAAATGTTCTAGTAGAATAATGAGCTCATCTTAATTAAGTAGACATGTCTACAAATTCTATAGATCTCCCTTAGAGGCAGACTTGTAATTGTCACTTTACTTTTGACAGTCTTGTCTTTGGTTATGTATTTTCTCATTTTATTCTTGGGTAATTGTTTATATTTGGGAGAACACCTCATTTCTTGCTGTTGCAAGCATGATTTTTCCACCATCACCTTCTCTCAACTGGAAGCATCTATGCTGTGGGCTCTTGGAGCCTTGAAATGGCACCGAAAAAAAATTCAAATATTTGTAGAGAAATTCATAACCCCACAGAAGGGTACTTTTCATAGGAAGGTCTTTATGTAGAGTAGTGGAACGTAGGTTTCTTTATGATTTTTGGTTCTAACTACGTGCTGTATAGAGAAAAAGTCTTCATCTAAAGACATGAAGGGAGCTTCTGTTGGTACTAAATCCGATCCACGCATCCAAAGGTAAGCCTTCATCCTATCTTTTTTTCTTTCTTCTCTTTTGTTCTTTTACCCACAAATTTGTCAAGTAACTCTTCATTATTTAGTATTCTTTTAATTTTTTTATTATATATTTTTAATTTCAAAACCATATAGCATATAGTGGACACTTAATCCCTGACGCTTCCTTAACCGGCCAAGTTACCTTTTAGTCAGTTTATTTATTTATTTATTTATTTATTTATTTTTAAATCTATAAATTAAAAACAGTGCTGTGAACCACTATCTATCACTGATTTTTGGATTTATTAAATGGGCAGAACTAAGCACATGCTGCATGAGATGGAAAAGTCCCAAAATGAGTTGTGGGTGAGATTGGTTTCTTACAAACCCAATGTTAATTCGGGTGAGCTTCAAACACTATCCATTAGTTCTACTACAATTTGATCTTCACATGGAAATGGCTCTATCCACTTCTTCAGTTACTGGTAAGTTGAATTAGGGAATGTTTGTAATCTTTTGTGCATAGTAGTGGAAGAAGAATGGGTTGGACCTAATGGATGGTCCAAGTAAGTGACATGCTCATGAGGCCAAATGTTACCGTGTACGGGAAGGTTTCTATGCACTTCACCCACTAAATCATTTCTCTTTAGGAAATTATGAAAGAGGAATATGGCATGTAAAGACCAAGGTATTAAAAAGTAGTTATGTAATGGCCGCTACATTGTTACATAAAACCCTTTCTTTTAGACGGTTGCTTTGCTCTCTTTATTAAATTGTTTTGGTTCTTACTTGAAAAGCAAGCTGCTTTTATTCTTGTCATGAATGATTTGTTTGGATGCACAAAGTTGTACTATCTTATTGAACGTTGTTAATCCAAAATCTTAAATCTTTCTATTTGTAGTACATTGCAGATAACAATATTGAGAACAACCCATGTCATGGATTTGATGAGTGGTCACTCAAGATAAAAACCAATGCACGCCTGAATGAAGTTCTGAAAATGTTGTTGGTTTTTCTTCTTCAGTTATTCTTGAAAGTTATATTGGTTGCTTTCAAAAGACAAGCAACTAGGCCCTCGGTATTCAAATAAAATCTTATTAGTTGTTGCATGGTTTCTTTCACAAGTTCTGGTATATTGCCTCGAGAAGTTGCTACTCCCACACCTGCGTGAAGCCTTTCCCATCCACACGCAGGCGCACATGCCAATGTGGCACACATGTACAGGATATGAGATTTCCATTAGGTATGCGACACAGTTTAGATATTCTGGCCAAAATAAGGCCATTTCACTCAGATGAGCAACAGTTAACAAAAGAAATGCTTGGCTAATTTTTATTTTTATTTTTCTTGCCATCCATTTGTTTTGTACACTTTGGCTGACCAGAGTGGAACAGCCTAGTTTTGATCTAAACAAGTGCAACCCACCTGATGGATAGCTTGGATCTTGCACAAGTGTGCCATATTGGCACGTGTTCTTTTATGTGGATGGGCAGCAGTTCACTTGTGTGTGGGCTCAGCAAACCTGTTGTCTCAGTTCTCAGTCTCCTTTAGTAGTTAGTCTTATAAAATACCAGATTTCTTCTCATTTTCAGGATGAAGTGAACAAGCTTATCAGTTCAACCCTGGGTGAAAGGGAGAGATATAATACGCCTTTTTATGGCCTGGATAAAGAATCCCATACATGGGAAGACATTAGTAGACAGTAAGTAGCTGAAGTTTTTGTCTCATTTTCTTTTTTCATTTTCTAATGAAAAATGACAGAGTGATGCTTATCAAGCCACGGGCTGCTACAACCTCCTATGCTATGATGTGCAAAATTGTAATAATGGGATTGGCACTTTCACTTGGGTTGAGTTGTTTAGTTATTAATGGATGGGTGGAATTTTGGTGTTGGGTGTTTTGAGCATATGGGCTTGGGTTTTGCTATTAAGTTTTTTACGTGTTTGGATGCTCAGTTCAATTGCATATCAATTTATTAGGATTGTTGTGTAATTTGGAGTCAAGTCTTCCAAAGTGAGGGGAAGTTGGGCTAGCCCCAAATTCATTTAGGACTTGTTTGCTTGGATGGGCCTGATGAAAATGGATAGGATAGGCCATCCATTTTGTTTCTAGCTTTGATGAAAGGCAGCAGATTGGAAATGGGTGCGTTTTTAATGTTTACTTGCTTTCAAACAGAACATTTTGATAGATCAAACGCCTGATTCTTTTAATGATGAGTTCAATCACCACTGCTTTCAATCTAATAGTTATGTATCCTCATCATAGATGTAGAGCTGAAGGCGAGTGGTGACCTCACCAAGGTTGTAGAGCTAAATGGCGTGTTCTTAGCCATTGGTTAGAGTGAGAGGCTACAGGGGCTATTGATGTCTATTGGTTGAAATTTAAGTTTGTTCAGGTAAGCATGATTTTCGAGCATGGATTTTCTCATACTTGAGTCTATTTCTATGATAAGAGTACTCATCTGTACATAAATGTGACAATGCTTATTAGTTGGAATGGGTTTTACATGTGGCCATGGGCATTTGCATAATATAGTTGATGTGGGCATTTCATTAGCATGGTTAAAAAGTGAGCTTTATACAGGGACTACGTTGGATATGTGTATTTGGCATGGTCACTTTTTAATGTTGTGTTTTTTTTTTTTTCTTTTCTTTTCTTTTCACATGTATTTACTGTATGGTTTGTGTATTTGGATGGTATCCTCATTGTTGCATGTTTGATGTTTGCTCTGGTAGTTGGAATGCTGGAGTTAAAGAATTAGCAAAGGCTTCTATTGTGGTTCTCAGATGTCGAAGAGCATCAAAGCATGCCTGCCCTATTGCCGACTGGTCTCATCTTCTGTTTTATGGCTGTGATTTGCCGAGAAGATGTTGCAGCTACTTTCAGTCCCAGCTGATGTACGGTTTTGCCTATGACATTCATGTGCATTTGTAGTCTGAAAACATTAAACAGACCGTTATCTGTTTTATCGGTATCGTACTGATTACTGTCTTGATGAATGTTAAATGGGTGAAACATGCACGCACATGTTTAATCATTAATCGATTATGATTGTGTGAATTATTTTTTGAATGACTATCAGGTGTAAGATTTCAAAAAAAAAAATACAAACAAATCTGACAATTTTTTATTTTAAAATTCGCAGATATTTTAGCGACGGACTACATCCGTCGCTAATTTCAAAACAACACGGATTGGGGTTCGTCGCTACTCATATTAGCGACGGACTTTATTCGTCGCAAATATTTTAAATGACGAATAATTGAGTTGGTTTTTCCGAATTTCAGCAACGGATTTTTTATTTTTTGCGATGGATCTTATCCGTCCTTATTCGGCCAACAAATTTAAGTTAGTCCTTTTGGACAGTTTCCCCAAGTGAAAATACACGTCTATTTCCAAACAAATTAAGTGAAATTGTAATAAGTGGTTATTTCCGGAGCATTTACAGTGAATTTGGAGAATCAAACAGGCTTTACCACATAAAACTGTCAAGAATATAGGAATGCGACCTGCACCTAGAGCCTAGGCCGACACCCACCTGGGATGGGTGTAGCTAAGGACCTGTTAGGATCAAGGGCCTGTTTGGGAGCGTGGATTTGAAATACTCCCGTTATGTTTGGCATCCTGGATTGGAAATCAACTTTAATCCAATGTCTCATGTCCAGTACATCTGAGTTGTGGAAAAGGTTGGCCCTGTTACGAAGATCACTTAGCATAGAGGACAGGTGGATTTATTGTGTTGGAGTACGGACCAAACAAACTAATGCCCAACAGATGAACGGTCTGGATATCTTTCCTGTCTTGAAACTTTTATATATATTGGATGTGGTGCAGGCAAAAGACTACAACAGCACACAGCAATGAAAACCAAAAGTAAAAAACCACTAAAGCTGGAAGCGGATTGTCTGTTGCACCCGCCCAAAGGTTATCCCTGTGGGCTCAGGAAACGGATTGGCTACTCCCCCTGCCATCAGCCGATGGCTGATGGTCGGTGCCCCGTGGCCCCCATCATGATGTATATGTTTCATCCATTCCGTCCATCTATTTAAATCTGGGCTGGATTTAGTTTGGTTCCATTTTAGTGTAAACCAAAATTAAAATCAGGCCCATTTAAAACCACTGTCCAAACTGGGTTGGATCAAGTTGATTTTGAGAGGACTTGGACTTGACTTATTAATTAGCAACTTTTAGGCCTAGAGCAAATTTTGAACATAAGCCAACTTAGGTCTAATGACCCTTGGATCGATTTGACACACTTGCACCCTACATCTATTTAGCTATTCTAGGAACTCCTTTCCTTCTAAATCTTTTTCTTACTCATTAGGGGGATGATGTGTGTTGGAAACGGTGGTGGATTTGTGCAAATCCAAAACCATGTGAGAATCATATGAGCTAGCTGTGCATACCGTGTGAGCTAGCTGTGAGATTAGATTTTTTTTTTCTAAGTTTAGATTGCTAGTTGTGTTAAGATAAATAGTAGATTTCTTTTTGGAATTTTCTTTCTTTAGTTGCCCTTAAGAAGCATCTAGATAGGGATTTTTTTGTCTTTTCACGTAAGGAGAAAAGCCTATAAATGGCACCAGTGTAATCGTTTCTATGCATTCAAAAGTTCTATATGAATGATCTGTAGAAACTTCTTTCGCTTTTTTTTTCTTTTTTTTTTTTTTAAATTTTTGTTTTTGTGGTGGCTGTAGCCACTCGTCACAAAAGGTGGGGTTTACGACCCAACAAAGTGGTATCGCCGTCAGTTGTGGTGGGCCCATAACCCACAGTTCCCAGTTTTTTCTAGAAAAAGTTTCAGCAAAAATCTGTTAAAAAAAAAATCGATTGCAAAAAAAAAAAAAAAAATCTGTTTAAAAAAATATATTCAAATTTCTATTTAATCCATTTCACAGGATGGCCAATAAAATCAGTCATTCCTTTAAAAAAATAGAAAAGATGGCCAACACAATCTAGCCGCAGGTTCCTAAGTTGTTAAAGGACAACTATGAAAAATGGTGCATCCAAATGAAGGCATTGTTCGGGTCGCAAGAACTATAGGAGATCATCACCAATGGGTATGAAGAACCCACTATGGAAGAAGAAGCCACCTTCACCAATGAAGAAAAGATCGCTCTAAAAATTCAAAGGAAGAGAGACAATAAGGCTTTGTTTCTCCTCTATCAAGGGTTGGATGAATCCACCTTCGAAAAGATTGCTAAAGCAATATCAAACAAGCAAGCATGGGACACCCTTGATACCATCTTCAAGGGTGTAGATCAAGTGAGGCGGGTTCGCCTTCAAACATTAAGAGCCGATTTCGAAGCGACTCACATGAAGGAAGGTGAGAATATTACTAATTATTTTTCGCGTTTGCCTGTAACGGTCATTAATTTGAAAAGAAATGGTTAAAAGATTGAAGATGTCCGAGTTATTGAAAAGATACTTCGATCCTTCACAACTAAATTTGAGCATGTAGTTATGGCGATCGAAGAATCAAAAGATATTGAGAAACTCTCCATTGAGGAGTTGATGGGATCGTTGCAAGTTTATGAACAACGAATGCAGAAGAATATCAGTTCCATGCCAATGGAACAAGCTTTGGATTCAACATTGACTCTGAATGATAACAATGGTGGACATGGAAGTTCACAACGTGGTAGACGTTTTGCTAACAATCGCGCAAGAGGTAGAGGGCACAGATACCAACAAAGCTATGGCTAAAACCAGTAGAAAAATACCAATTTTCGTGGAAGAGGAAATAGTAGAGGCAGATCGATGCGTGGACGAGGAAGTACAAAGCACATCTAATGCTATCATTAACAAGCTTGGCCACTATGCATCTACTTGTTGGAGTAAGCTGGTGAATCAAGACGAGCGATCTAACTATGCCGAAGCATCAGGACATGAACAAGAAAGCCCCACACTTCTCCTTGCATAAGAGAAAGACAGTGATCAATAGGATGTATGGTATCTCGACACGAGTGCAAACAATCACATGAGCGGCGACAAGAAACTCTTTGTGGAACTCACTAAAGGAGTTAATGGCGATATAATGTTTGTAGACTTATCAAAAATGCCAGTGAAAGGTAAAGGCAAAATAAAATCTTTTAAAAGAATGGTGTTCCAAACTATATCTCTAATGTGTACTACGTGCCCAACATGAAAAGTAATATACTGAGTCTCGGACAACTCCTCAAAAAACGGTATGTCATACACATGGAGAACTCTTCTCTTTCCATAAGAGATATGCATGGACGTTTGATTGTAAAAGTCCAGATGGCGAAGAATCGTATGTTTCTTCTCCATATAAACACAATACTTAAGAAGTGTTTTCATGGAAAAGTAAAGAATGATTCCTGGATGTGGCATCTTCGCTTTGGCTATCTAAATTTCAGTGGGCTAAAACTTCTATCCTCATCAAGCATGGTGTATGGCTTGCCTGCTATTGAAGCTCTAGAACATGTGTGTGAGGCGTGCACACTTGAGAAACAACAAAGGAACTCCTTTCCGAGTGGAGTATCCCAAAGAGTAAGAGAACCGTTGCAGTTGGTTCACACTGACATCTGTGGACCATTAAAGTCAATCTCTCTTGGAGGTAATAAATACTTTATTACCTTTATTGACGATTTCAGTAGAAAATTGTGGGTGTATGTAATCAAAGAGAATGCTGTTTTTACTATTTTAAAAAATTTTAAGGCCCTTGTTGAAAAAGAAAGTGGTCTTAAAATCAAAACCCTCCGATCTGATGGAGGTGGGGAGTACACCTCAAATGTTTTTCGAGAATATTACAGGGAATATAGCATTAAGCAACAACACACTGCAGCGTACACGCTACAACAAAATGGAATTGCGGAATGGAAGAACCGCACCATCCTCGATATGACGAGGACCATGCTAAAGGAGAAAAGTCTGCCAAAGAATTTCTGGGCAGAGGCAGTTGCATATACTGCTTATCTGCTTAATAGGTGTCTGACCAAGAGTGTCAGATTCCAGACACCACAGGAAGCATGGAGTGGATACAAGCCGAACGTGGCGCACCTTAAGATCTTTGGGTGTGTCGCATACGCTCAAGTTCCAGAAGCGAGAAGAAAAAAGCTTGATGATCATGGTGAGAAGTGCATCTTCATCGGCTACAGCGAAGACTTAAATGCATACAAGCTCTACAACCCACTAACCAATAAGCTGGTGGTGAGTAGAGATGTGGTGTTTTGTGAGGAAGAAGCGTGGAAATAGAATGAGGGAAACTCGGCCAAAGAAAAACAGGTCGAGGTCGAAGAATACGAAGAAGAGAGACATGAGAAGCAAGAGCAAACACCCACATCAACCCCTTCGGATCACATAAGTCCAGGAGTATGTTCCATCTCTCCTAGAAGTACTTCATCAAACTAGAATTCATCCAGCACATCTTCATCCAATTCTCCTTCACCCTTGGCTCCTATTAAAATGAGAAGCCTCAACGACATCTATGCAGAAACTGAGGAAGTGAATTTACTCTGCCTGTATGCGGACCACGAGCCTCTCACATTCGAGGAGGCTGTGAATGAAGAATGTTGGAGAAAGGCTATGGAAGAAGAGATTCATGTCGTCGAGAAGAATCGAACATAGGAGTTGACCTCACTCCCCAAAAGCCAGAAGACCATTAGTCTCAAATGGGTATACAAAATCAAGTGAAATGCTGATGGTAAGATCAAACGATATAAAGTAATGCTCACAACAAAAGGTTACAAACAGAAATATGGGGTAGACTATGAAGAAGTTTTCACCTCGGTTGCTCGCCTTGACACTGTAAGAATGATTATCTCCCTTGTAGTTCATCACAGTTGGATGATTTACTAGCTGGATGTGAAATCTGCATTCCTAAATGGGGCACTCGAAGAAGAAGTATACGTTGACCAGCCTGAAGGCTTTGTCATGCAAGGGGAGGAACACAAGGTGTATCGGCTAAAGAAAGCTTTGTATGGGTTGAAGCAAGCTCCCCATGCTTGGAATGCATAGATCGACGGTTATCTTCAAGAGAATGGTTTTGTCAAATGTCCGTATGAGCATGCCGTCTACATAAAGAAGAATGCCCGTGGTAATATGCTTATTGCCTATTTATATGTCGATGATATGCTGTTCACTGGGAACAGCCAGGTGATGTTTGAAGAATTCAAGCAGGCTATGTTCAAAAAATTCGAGATGACTGATGGTGGATTGATGTCCTTCTTCTTAGGCATTGAAGTGAAGCAACAAGTCGGTGACATTTATATATCCCAGAAGAAGTACACAAAGGAACTTCTTGAGAAGTTTTAGATGATCGACTGTAAAGCCGTAAATACACTGGTTACAACAGGCCTGAAGCTCACAAAAGATGGAGAAGGAAGAAACGTCGACTCAACCCTATTCAAGACCCTAATCGGAAGCTTAAGGTACCTCACAATTACTAGGCTAGATATAGTATACAGTGTTGGGCTTCTAAGCCGGTATATGGAAGCCCCAAAAGAGTCACACTAGCTAGTTGCAAAACGAATACTTAAATATATCAAAGGGACTATTGAATTCTGTCACTTTTATCCATACGATGATGAGGCGATGCTGTATGGATACTCTGATAGTGATTGGGGAGGTGACCAAGATGAGAGAAAGAGTACCACAGGCTATGTATTCTATCTTGGAATGATTGCTTTCACATGGAATTCGAAGAAGCAGAGTGTGGTCACCTTGTCCACATGTGAAGCAGAGTATGTGGCAGCATCGTCCACTGTCTATGAGGAAATTTGGCTGAGAAACCTACTAAAGGAGCTAACGCATCCGTAGGAAGGATCCACAGTCATATATGTGGATAACAAGTTGGCAATCGAACTAGCCAAAAATCCGGTGCAACATGAAAGAAGCAAACACATTAATACCCGATATCATTTTCTGAGAGATCACATGAAGCAGAAAACGATGAAATTAGAGTATTGTCATACTACCTAACAGGTGGCAGATATTTTCACAAAGGCATTGCTGATGGATGCATTCAAACGACTAAGAACGATGCTCGGAATGAAGTCGGTTTTGGTTTGAAGGAGAGTGTTGGAAACGGTGGTGGATTTGTGCAAATCCAAAACCATGTGAGAATCATATAAGCTAGTTGTGCATACCGTGTGAGCTAGCTGTGAGATGAGATTTTTTTTTCTAGTTTGCTAGCTGGGTTAAGATAAATATTTAGATTGTTTTGGATTTTTCTTTCTTTATGCCCTTAGGAAGCATCTAGATAGGGATTTTTGTCATTTCATATAAGTAGAAAAGCCTATAAATGGCACCAGTGTAATCGTTTCTAAGCATTCCAAATCTCTTTCAAGGCTCTCTCTCTTTCAGTTTTCTTTTTTTTTTAGTTCTCTGTTTTTCTGGTGGTCTAAATCTTTCTCTTACTCATTAGGGGGATAATGTCATTGTTGTCAGATATGTTGATCTAAAAGCAGCATCATTCGACTGCCTAAGAATATGGATGTGGAGATAAATAATATCATGGTTTGCCATGCAGGTACATTGATCTAAAACCATGCAGTACTTGACTTCCTGAGAATGGATATGGTACATTGATCTTTTCCCCATAGTTTTCCATATCTTGGATTATTTTTGTTTCCCCTTGTGTTGATAGATTCATTTTAATATTTGGCTATGTGGTTATCATTGCAGTTGGTTCTGCATGATATTAAGTTGAATTCAACATCATGAGACTGCATGTTAGATCTGCATCTTGTTTTTGCTGCATGGAGGATGGAAATTCTACTCGAGATTGTTCAGTTTTAGTGAAAGTGGTGAACTAAACTTGATAATGTAGACTGAGGAGATCTAGTCAATGTGGGATAATTAAATTTACATGATGATCTGAACCATTCTTTCGATCTGGGACAATTATGAACGGGTCATATAACAAAATTACAGTGATTGTACAGTCCCAAGCATTTGTTGGTATGTTACCCTTACCTGCAATTTCCTGTTTTTGACTTTATTATAGACAAGATCTTGTAAAACTCGGTTCCCTAATTTCTGGCTTCTACGAAATGACCGAAGTGAACTTAATGCCGACCAAATACATACTCATATTTTCGCTTTATAAATTCAATGCAAGTTACATTACTGAAGTGAAAGTGAACCTGACATATCTGAATGACAAATTTTGTGTACCTGGTTTGTTCCTGGAGTTTGGATGAGTGGTTGGTGTTGGAAATGAATCATTCCTCTTATTCAAATTCCGCATATTTCCAGCAATTGAAGTCTTATGGAATGGATCAGCTGTACCTCTGTTATGTGGTACGCTCTGGATCTTAAATCATTTATATTGTCTATGGTTTTTATGCTCTTTTCAGTTTCTTGATCATGTAACCTAAAACTATTTGAGAGTTGTTTGTGTTTATGAGTGTAAGATCATATATCATGTAATGTCAGTGTTGGTCTCTTTATACTTTATATCATATGCATTTGGTCTTAAGATCCTAGTAACTCTTTCTGTGAGTAGTTTTGGACCTGAGCAATTCTGAACAATACCTCATGAAATAAAGAACAAAAGAAGAAGAAGAAAAGAATAAAGAACAAAAGGAGGGAGGGTGGAGGGGATTCTTCCAATCTGAAAGACTTTTGAATGGGCCCTTTAAATGTTTTTTTAATAAAAAATAAAAAATCTTTAGCTTATGTGCTTATGTGATTGTTTTAGGAGCATTTGATGGCGTCTTGGAGCTTCTGGTTCGTGCTGGCAGAAGTCTGCCTAAAGCTATCATGATGATGATACTTGAGGCGTGGCAAAATGTTAAAAACATGGATCGTGATATAAAGGCCTTGTACAAATATTTTTTAGCTCTTATGGAGCCATGAGATGGACCTGCACTTATATCATGTAAAGTTTGTGCTGGAATTGCTTCATGCTTTAATGATTCTGCATGTTACATGAGTATTTTGAACTTATATTTATTATATAAATGTAGTTACTAATGGCGGCTATCTTGGAGTGACATTGGACCAGAATGGATTGCGCCCCGGTCAGTTTTACATCACACATATTGGACCCGTGATCATGGCTAGTGAGGTTGGTGTTGTAGACATCTGCCAGGAGATGTGGCTAGGAAAGGAAGACATATGATCGGTCCGAAGGGGACCTTACTGAAACAGTTCATGTGGAAGGCTATGTGGCAGTTCATGTGCATTTGTATTTTATTTTGAAAACTTTAAATAGACCATTAATTATTTTGTTGATATTGTGCCGATTGTTGTCTTGATGAATGTTAAATGGGTGAAATATGCACAGGTTCAATCATTTGTTGATAATGATATTGTTAGCTTTGGTTGATAGAGAAACGAGGTCAAAAACCAAATTTAGCCTCGGTTGATGCCAAAAGAGGCTAAATCCATCTTTAGTCTCGGTTTTGCCTTGGTTATCTAAACAGATACTACAACTCCCGTAGCTAAAGGCTTTAGCCTTGATTGTTGAGAGCCGAGGTTAAAAACAGTTTTAGCTACAGTTGGAGGCAATTGAGGCTAAATTTGGATTTAGTCTTAGTTGGAAACAATGGAGGCTAAAATTTTGATTTAGCCTCATTTCGAGAAAACTGAAGCTAAAAAGATTCTTTTAGCTTTCACTTGAAGAACCGAGGTTATAAAAGTCATTTTAGCCTCGGTTGCTAAAACTGAGGCTAAAGCCTTTAGCCACTGTGGTTTCAACCTTGGTTTAAATAACTGAGGCCTTTCGCCTTAGTTTTTAACATTTTAGCCACAGTTTTGAACAGAGGCGAAAATATGCTGGGTTGGGCTGAATTAAAATTTTGAATATATATAGCTCGCGCAGAAGGCCTAGCTAAGCAAATTATGGGTCTAAACCAACCCAAGTCCGGTCACTAGGCACTCAAATCTACGGTTGTCATGGGTCGGAAGTGGGCTATATGAGGTTTAACTCAGGACTGACCCAATAATAGTAGAACTATACTCAAGCTCGCTTGAGCGCAAATGGGCCAATTTTAAAGGCCAAATCTAACTTTTTGCCTTATCTGGACCTAACATGCCTTTTCTAATTTTCTTACTTTATAATATGTTGTAACTTGCAATTATAAATGTAATTAATAACAGTCTCAGTATAATGGACGCGGATTAGCTACTGACAGGTTGAGTAGCAAGATGGCTACTGAAGTGATGTCACCAGTTGGAGTTGTGCCCTGGAAAACTAATGTGAGCCTAATCCACTTGCCATGTGAATGTGACAGTGATGATGTTAGCCACAGATCATGATGACCAAGTGTCATTAGTGGACAGAAGGTCATGCCTTGTCTAATATGTGGTGTCAACTTAAACACTAATATGGGTTGAGGAGTGATTCATCAAGATGTCAATTGAAACTCGAGATTGAACACAAAGGTCATCGACCAAGGGAGAGTTGTGGTTCATGAATCTTAGCACCTCATTGTACCATGAACATCATAGGTCTTAGGATGAACCTATGGTCATGACATGATGAGATGAATTGTTTTGGTATGGCTTCACCCTGCTCCACATGTGAGTATGAGTGTGTCATGGATACAAGATCTTCCTGCAACTTTGGGCCATTACATTGGTGGATTAAGATCAAGTCACTAGTCAGGGGCTCATTGGCCCAGACTTTGATAAGACTTGATGATGCGTGAGAAGTTTATCAACCTATAGACTTAAGGACGTGTAAGGGTCACGATCATGATTGTATGGCTTTGGCTCTCTTTACCGCAGCCATTAAAAGTGGTTGTGGTTAGGTACATCCATAAGGATTCGTTGATTCGTGCACGAGCTAATATGGAATCCATTGGGTTTACCTAGGGACATGTATATGTCAAGATCTAATAAATCAAGGACTCATCAAGTAATTTTTCCAATCGCCTTTTAAACGGTTTTCAATCGTTAAATATTTCTTTTAACTGTTAAAACTACTTCGATCGCAGTTAATGATGTTTTGATAGGTTGAATCTGATGGTCCATTTTATTATTGGCAAGAGATATAGATCATAGGTGGATGTGCTTAATAGTGAAGGATTATGACTATGTGTACGATAGAGGTGGATTGATAAACTTTCTTCATAGCAAGGTATGCATAAGTCTATAAGAAAGAGGAGCATCATATTGAGTTCTCCTTTTCAAATCCTAACCACGCCATATAAATATGATCCATTGCAGTAAGGATGGGAGAGACATATCTCATAGAAAACCCTTGGACGTCCCCTCCCCCCTTGGGATGCCTAACTATAAAGAGAGTAGTGAGTGTGGGAAGGAAAGGAGAATGTGGACATCCATAGCCTCCACCGCTATACTTGTGCATGCCTATGCGTAAGGCCGACTATTTGTACGGCTTTGGTCATTCCTTGGCCCTTATTACAGAAATTAATTGGTTTCTTACTATCTTAAACTTAAATTAGATCGAGAAAGACTCTAATTTAAGAGAGCGACATCGACACTCAAGCGCCCCGCTCGCCATTCGCCACGTCCGTTCATGGGTTATCCGCCTATCCAAGGCTTTTACTCTTCCCCCTAGTAAAAATTAGGCTAAAAAGGACATCCTACAAGATCTTCACCTCCCCTTGATAAGTCCCACTCCGCATTCGGTGTCTTTCGTCAAATGGTTAAGGCCTCGCCAAGGGAGTGTAAAGCTGAACGTGGACAGCTCTTCTAGAGGCAATCCCGGCCCATCTAGAGGGGGGGAGCAAAGGGTTGTTCATGATGGCCTCAACTTCTGTTTTCAGCACGGGATGAAGGAGATAATCATAGAATCAGACTCTTTGCTGGTGGTAAAGTTTTTGACGTCCGGTTCTCAACCAGGTTGGAGATGGAAATACTGGATTTCCAGAATCCGTTCTCTCACGAGGAGCGGGCAGGTCCGTTTCCGTCATGTGTGCAGAGAAGGAAACGGTCCGGCTGATGGCATGGCTAAAGCGGGTAGTTCCACCCAAGCCTCATCCTTGTTTTCTTCTCTGGCAGACCTTCCTCCTGTAGTTAGAGGTATGCTTTTCCTTGATAGAGTGGGGCTAGGGACGATTCGGAAGCGTGGGTGTCGGTAGCTCCTTTTCTTCGGGTTTTTCCTTTTATACAGGGGAGTATTTTCTCCCAGTGGGGTGGTCGCCAGTAGGGTGTTGGCTATTGTATATTTTCTTACGATAGGTGGCCCACGTCTTTATTTGGTAGGCTCGTGGGGTCACCCGAATTCCAGAATCTGTAACACCCTTCTTGTTTCATGAAAAATAAAATAAAATAAAATAAAAAAAAGAGTTTATATATATATATATATATATATATATATATATATATATATATATAAAAAAAAAAAACAACAAAGGGCTTAAACTTTAGGCCCTAGTATTCCAGCCCAAGCCCGGCCGGAAGCAGGTGAGACCCAAAAAGTGCAGCAACCCGCCCAGGCCTGCTCCAATGGCAGCCCTACTTTCAAAGGTGGTCCACCTGAGATTTGTATCCGCTTCATTCTTGAGATCATGCCCTAAAATAAGTTGGCAAAACGGATGGACTGCGTGGACATAAAACGCATATATCGAGGTGGGTCCTACAGTCAGGGTCGGACCCACCTGACTGGATCCAGGGTCGCAGCTAATCGGCGTCCCACATCATTTCCCTCCTATAAATCCTACGCATTTTGAACTTTCACTTGTTTGGCAATATCCTTGTTTCCCTCAGGAGATCTCTCTCATGGCAATATCCTCAATGGCCCTCTCCCTGTCTTCTCTCAACCGTCCATCATCTCCTCATCCATCTCCATTGCCGTTCATCTCTCCCAAAATCCCCCCCTTCTTCGGAACCTCCTCCCCTCTTCTCTCTCAATCCCCCGCCAGAAAGAGTCCCACCACAAGAGCTCTCAGAGGCTGGCGAGAATACGAGGAAGCCGTCAAAGACAAGGACCTCGCCCGAGCCCTCCACTTCTTGAAATCCATCGAATCCCTTCCTCTCCAATCCTCTCCCCACAGCGGCAGCAGTGGCGGTCTATTGCAGCTGCAGCGACCGGAGAGGGACTGGGAAGTGCTCGATGCTTGCTTGAATGCCGATGACATGAAGCTTGTCGGCAGCACCTACAAGTTCCTCCACGACCGGGGCTTCCTCCCTAATTTTGGGTAGTGCAAGAACATCGGTAATTCTGTGAATATGTTTGTTTTGGGGTCTTGAAATCTGTTGGAATTGTTTGATTCTGGCGATTTGTATGGTAATTTGATGATTTTGTAGGGATTATTATATGAATTTTGAGATGGGTATTCTGGTTTATGTTCTGATCATGCTTTTGTTGGTTGTGGATCAAATGGAGTGATTGAAATGAAAAACTGGAGCTATTTTTGGATTCTTTATGAGAATGCTGAGGTGGGTTTCTGGGACTACTTTCTTTTACATATTTGAGGGCCTGGAATTCGACTAATTTGAATGAGAACTTGTTTATGTGATTGTAGAAATGTTGAAATGCAAATGGTTTGAATAGAAGCTCGACATTTTTATTACTATCTGGATGATTATTTAGTTGGGTTTGGGGAAATTTTAAGTGGTTTTTTGGCTCCCTGGAATCAAAAGGGCCTAAGGGGTCCTTTGGCAACCTTGAGTAAGAGATTCTGTTACTCATGTTTGGGTACTGGGAATGTAATTCTGTGGAATTCAGAAACTGTGTTTGGATAGTAGGAAAGAAGGGGGGCTGTGCAGGCCTATTTATTAAAAAAATAATAATACTAATAAAAAAAAAAAAAAAAAACTAAAAAAGTTACTGTTGGGAGAGAATTCATTTTCTTGGAATTTGCAAACTAGTCTTTGATATGGCCTCAAATATTGGAATTCGCCCTTACTTAAGGGCCTGTTTGCATCAAAAGTTGAGCCTGTATAGCCCGGCTAGTTCGGTCAGTCCTGGTCTTGTCTGGCTAGGCCAATGCTGTTCTAACCAGGCCAGTTTGCTGTTTGTTGGAACCTAACTAGTATAGCAAAAGAAAAAAGAAGAAGAAGAAAAGAAGCTTGCTTGTCATTTATTGAAGTCTATCTAGGTCTTATTTTCTCCTTCAAAACACTAGGAGCTTTGTGGGACCTATTAAGCTATCAGAGTGGAATTCACTTTGCCAGTCAAGCTTCTTCCCTCATATCCACTTTACAAAAGAAAAAAAAGAAAAAAAGATACAACTCAATAAAAAACTTAGGTCCATGGTGTGGTGTGCCGTAAAGGCTATTACGTAAAGGTAATGATGACAACCGTTACACATTATAGGGTCATAATGGCCGTAATAGCCATTATATATATATATATATATATATATAAGACTTGTAACCATCGTTAATGGCCCGTTATGCCCCTATAATATATATATATATATATATATATATATATATATATATATATAGAGAGAGAGAGAGAGAGAGAGAGAGAGAGAGAGAGAGAGAGTCATGCTCCCTGCGCACCTACGCACGTGCGCACCAGTGCACACGTGTCGTGGGTGTCTAATTTAAACGGTCCATGTGACGCAGAATCCCATGAAACCCCCTGTGACAAATTTTCACCCTGATCTAAAATTCTGGTGAGCCGTAGCAAAGAGAAATGCAAATCCACCTAGATGTATGTGTTTTGCCTATGCTGTCCAGCCATTTTAGATGGCTACTGGATAGCAGGGGGACCCCACCATGAGGTATATGTTTCATCCATGCCATCCAACTACATGGGACCCACCCCACGTGTGGGGGCTGTACCTTGTGTGTGTGCATGTGTGTGTGTGTGTGTGTGTGTGTGTGTGTATATATATATATATATATATATATATATATATATATATATATATATATATAAGACTTGCAACCATCGTTAATGGCCCGTTATGCCCCCTATAAACCGTAACGATCCCACAATGGTTTATTATGGGGCAAATATAGGTTTTTTATTTTTATTTCAATATTATGAGGCAAATACAAGTTTTTGGGGTTTTTTCTTTCAATAAAAAAAGAGACTATAACAGTCATTACAGGGGCCATAACAGCCGTTACGACTCATATCATAAAGGTGACAGTGGTGGCCATTATGGCCACCATTACCGTTACGGATAAAGTGCTCCGAGTGTTGAAGACTCACTTGTTTGTTGCACTGAAAGCTCTGGTAGATTCTTCATCTGCTCATTGCATCAACTTCTTTCTCATCCTATCCAAAGGGATGACGGGCATTGCACTTCGTATGTCTGGCCGTATGGGTCTCCTCCTAAAGTTTCAGCATTTGCCCAACTCATAAGAAGAAAAAGAATCCTCACTACGAACAACCTTCAGAAGCGTTCAATAATTCTCCCTAATGTGTGTTTATTATGTTTAAGTTTTCAGGAATCTGTCGATCATCTTTATATCCACTGCTCCTCTAGAGTGGTTTAATCGGTATTCTTCGATTGACGAGAGTTAGTTGAGTGATGCCTAGTTCTATTAATTGTCTTTTTAGATCTTGGCATGAGGGAGGGGGACATTCGCTTGGCCGCAACAAATGGAGGCTAGCTCTGCTTGCACTGTTGTGGTCTGGTTGGAAAGAAACAATCGTTGCTTCCATAACCGGGGGTGTTCTTTAGGCAGGGTCCTCAATCAGGATCTTTTGTGTATTTCAAAATGGGTGGGTTGAGTCCCTATTTTTTGGTTCTTGTGCAGGGTTTTGGTTGATTTCCTATTTGTTTCCTTTTGCTTCTCGCTTTTTTTTTTCTTTGTTGTTGTTCTGTTTTCTTTTTGGCTGTTTGGCTTTAATAATATTGCTTCAACCTTTTAAAAAAGGGTAAACCCTTAAAATCGAGTGTTGTGGCCCACCTAAATTTTCAATCATCAAAATATTTGGTATGTCACTTCGTCTTGGTGTGAGGAACCTAATCATGAGTTGGGTTCAGTTTAGGCAATCTTATGGGCCCCATGCACAATGTTTGGTATGTCTCCATCCCCATCGTTGCATGTCATGTCACCCTCTCAAGCTGTGAATCAGGCTGATATTTGATCCGAGGGCCTAAAATCATGATTTGAATGTGATTGATGAATGAGATGTCCCCACACATGGGTAGAGAGAGGGAGAGAATGTTGTCTAGGTTTGCTAGGAACCTAAATCCTTGTAGAGACAAGGAAGACCTGTCTAATTCTAAAAAAGAGATACAAGTTGTCCCTGATTTTCTCGGGGATTCTAGCCATGATATCTCTCAAGCCCGATTTCTTCCCTAAAGGCCTTCAAACTTTTCTTGTTAGTGTACTTTTCCCCTAAACGTCTCCGTGAGATTCATCAATGAGGTCATGGGTTCAAGTGCCCATTGTGGTGTGTGTGTGGGCGTGAGCGTGTGTAAAAAAAAGAAGTCAGCATTCAACACCAAAGAATTTGTCTGAGTTTAAATTTTAATTTGGACCAACATCTAAATTTTCACCATACAATATTTTGAATGTGATTCCGTGCCTCTATGGAGTGCATGGCATTTTTGTGCCTCAAATACCATACATATGGCACATGTTTATGGTGATCTGATATAGGCATCCTGAGGGCTCTACCATTGATTGGCTACTAATAAAAAATAACCATCTAAAAATAAACTTCTCTTGATTCATGCCCGCCATCATGGACATTAGACATTAGTCTCTTAGGCCTCGTTCGGATTGTAAGTTACTTAAGATATGTTACTTATAAGATAAACTACTTATCTTGGTTTTTATGTATTTAGTAATAAGTATGTTTGGTAAACAACATATTTATCGGCCGAAAAGTAAAAATGTATAAAAATGTTTGTTTGGTTTTCAACAACACAAGTATTTATCCTTCAAGTATGCTTGATACTCCTTACATTGGTCCATCATGTTGGGCCAACCTTTGTTGTGGATCATTCATTGTGTGGCTCCACTTAAGACTGGTGTCGTTACAATTGTGGGTGGTACCATAAAGTGAGCTGGAAGTTACTTATCTGACTGCATCCAAACGGGCCATTAATGTTCTTTTGTGATCCAACAACTGAAGGGTTATGATTGCCCAAGAAGTGTAAGTAAGTTTTAGACCATGGAAGATTAGGTACTGGACCAATTAAATGGACGATTGTGATTTAGCCCATGTATGCCATGTGGACAACAATGGCACTAGATCAGGTCCCATAGACAATGTCATGTATATACAAATATAGGAGGCAGAGTTATTGAACCATTCTTGATTTGTACGGGCCTCATCATGTTTTAAATGGAAATTAGGCCGTCTGGACCCGTGAGGAAAAAGATCAATCAGGCTGTTCTTCAACTCAGGTGGGCCCTGCTTAGAATCAAGGGCAAGCATCCCTCAAGCTCTTCAATGAGCTCTGTCCCACCAGAGTTTCCGATTGAGTAAATTTTCAGGCTCGTGGGTAATATGTGAGGATACATCAAATGGATCAATGAGATGGAATACATACACTACATGGCCCCACATCTGCCCCGTACCACTATAAGCCTATGGTAGTATTGGTACCACTAGAGGGATCCTCCCATCAGAAAAAAATAAAATAAAAATCCAGCTGTACATCCGTTCTATTTCAACAAACAAGTGTCCCAAAGCAGAGGGCTGGGATTGCTGAACCCATCTGAACTCAAATGAGAATCTCAAATTCTTTCGGCCCTTTTTTTTTTTTTTTTTTTTTTTAAAAAAAAAAAAAAGATGCAATTCCAACTTAAGTCAATCATGGGACTTATGTTATTCATTCTCATCTTATATCACATACATTAATACATATGGACCAAAAAGGCCAAAATTTCATTTCAAGAAACTTGGGTTAAATCTTCCAATGTGCTCTACACCCCATCACACACGTTTATTATGAACATATGGCAAGAGCGCACATGGCCCAAATACCTGGCCACACTAAAAGCTTATGGACCAGCCAAGCCCTTTAATAACCCTAGTAATTGAGGTAATCCAATTAATATGATTTCTGTATATTTTGGATCAACAATGATTTGTAGTTCATATTGTCACAAGTAGTGAATTAGAAATCTTCATTTAGAAAAAGCTTGTGGACCATTGTTGTAGTCTAGTCCAAAAGAAAAAAGCCATAGATGCTTATTGATAGCTTTTCCTTGAATTTGGGTGGGGTTGGTCAGGTTTAGTTTTGTCTTTTAACTCAAAATCAGGTTGATTTAATAATTGCTTCCAAACCATGTTGGATCAAGTTGATTTTGAGAAGACCTAAACTCATTAAGTTACTTGGATCAAACTTTTAGACCTAGAGCCACTTCATGGGTCCAAATTTTGACATAGACCCACTTGGGTCCAATGACCCTTGAGTCCATTCAACACATTTGCACCCCTATATATATATCTAGGTAAAGGTGAAAAATATGATGGGATGGGCTGTGTTGAATTAAAATTTTGAATAAGGCTGTTTCAACAGTTATAGCTAGGCAAATTATGGGTTTAAAGAAACCCAAGTCCAGCCCATTTGGCATTGACTCGGATTGCCTAGTGTAGCAGACGACACCTACTGGAAATGGTCTATGGGCCCCACCATGATGCACGTGTTTTATCCCCACAGTCCATCCATTTTGCTAGCTCCTTTTAAGGGCATGGGCCCAAAGATGAGACATCCAAATCTCAAGTGAACCACACAGGAGGAAGCGGTGGTGATTGTCGTGGTACACTTGAAATTTGGATCTGCCTCATTTTCGGGCATGAGCTTTCAAGATTGATGGACAGTGTGGATTAAATATATGCATCATGGTGGGTCCACAGCTTTTCCAGTTGCACACAGGATGGAAAAAGGTTCTGCTGTGTGCTACCTAGGCAATCCTAGTCCGTCATCTCCACTTATAAATCCCACTCATTTTGAAGTTGCGGTTTGTTTGGATTTTCATTATCTTTTAATTCTCAGCAAATCTCTCTGGTCATGATGATATCCTCAATGTTCCTCCTCTTCTCTCCGCCGTCCATTATATCTTCCTCTACCCCCATCCTCATCTCCATCTCCATTCATCTCTCCCCAAAACTCCCCCTTCTTCAACACCTCCATCGTTCTCTCTCTCAATCCCCTACCAGAAAGAGTCCCACCACAAGAGCTCTCACAGGCTGGCAATAATATGAAGAAGCCGTAAAAGACAAGGATCTTGCCCAAACACTTCGCTTCTTGAAATCCGTCAAATCCCTTCCCCTGAAATCCTTTCTCGATGGCGGCAGCAGCGCCGGTCTTTTGCAGCTACAGTGGGCAAAGAGGGATTGGGAGGTGCTCGACACTTGCTTGAATGCCGACGACGTGAAGCTCGTCAGCAGTGCTTACAAGTTCCCCCACTACAAGGGCTTCCTCCCTAGTATTGGGAAGTGCAAGAACATCGGTAATTCTGTGAATATGTTTGTTTCGGGATCTTGAATTTCTGTTGGAATTATTCTATTGTGCTGATTAAGATGGTAATTTGATGATTTTGTAGGGATTATTTATATGAATTCTGGTGATTTTTTGTTTATTTATGCGAATGCTGAGGTGGGTTTCTGGGACTACTTTCTTTTGCATATTTGTGGGCCCTGAATTCCACTAATTTGAACAAGAAACTTGTTTATGTGATTCAAGAAATGTTGAAATGCAAATGACTCGAGTAGAAGCTCAACATTTTCATGAGTATCTGGATGAATATTTAGTTGGGTTTTGCGAAATTTTAAAGGGTTGTTTGTCTCCCTGGAATCAAAAGGGCCTAAGGGGTCCTTTGGCAACTTTGAGAAAGAGATTTTATTAGTCATGGTTGGTTACTGGGAATGTAATTATGTGGAATTCAGAAACTGCATTTGTGTAGTGAGAAATAATGTGGGCTGTGCAGGTCCATTTAATTTATTAAAAAACAAAAAAAAAAAAACACTAAAAAAGTGACTGTTCGCAGAGAATTCATTTCCCTGAAATTTGCAAACTAACCTTTTGCTAGGGCCTCAAATATTGGAATTTGCCCCTAAAGGGCCCGTTTGCTCCAAAAGTTAAGCCTGGATAGCCGTCTAGTCAGGCCTGTCCTGGTCTTGTCTGGCTAGCGGAAGCTGTTCTAACCAGGCCGGTATGCTGTTTGTTGGAACCTATCTAGTGTAGCAAAAACAAGCCTATTTGTTGTTTGTTGAAGCATCTCTAGGTCTTATTTTCTCCTTGAAAACACTAGGAGCTCTGTGGGACCTATCAAGCAATCAGAGTGGAATCCACTTTGTCCCTCAGGATTCTCCCCTCATAATTACTTTACAAACAAAAAATTAACTCAATAAAAAACTCAGTTGGGCCATACAATAAGAAAATATAATGTAAAATATGGGTTAACCCCTTAAAATTGAATGTTGTGGCCCACCTAAGTTTTCAATCATCAAAATATTTGGTATGTCCCTTCATCTTGGTGGGAGGAACCAAATTACAGGTTGGGTTCATTTTGGACTATCATATTCCCAAGCTGCAAATCTGACTGACATTTGATCTGAGGGCCTAAATTACGATTCGAACGTGATTGTTGGGAGGGAGAGGGGGAGGGAGCATTGTCTGGGTTTGCTAGGAACTTAAATCGTTCTTTTTCTTCCTAGTGTACTTTTCCAGTTTGTCAAATGATCACCAAAGAATATGTTTCTATGAAATAAAATTCTTGAGAAAGTGTTTTGTTTCTCATGGTTCAGTATTGGGAATGTAATTTTTTGGAATCCAGAAATTGTGTTTGTGTTTTGGGAAAAAATTGGTATGAATTCTACTAGTTAATATGTATAATAAAAAATGTGACCATTGGGAAGGAATCCATTTCCTTGGAATTTGAAGGCCAACATCTTACAAGGAACAAAACACAAAAGATAGAATCTGTTTCTGACTGGAAACTGTTTCTAAGTTTTCCCATGGTCCCAAAGTAGAAATTTACCCCTACCTACGGATTCCATTTATAGATACTTGCCCAGGTAGCCAAGCAACCCCTGAGATGGGTTTTTAGTTTCCAAGGTTCACATTCTCAGGAGCTTGAAATTCAGTAACTTGAACAAAAATTTGAATGCTTTTGTGAGTATTACAAACTTGAAATACAAATAAAGTGACTGGAAACTCGTTGATCGTATGATTATCTGCATGATTTATGAATTATAATTTTTATGAGAGTGTTTTGACGGAGCAACAATCCCCTCATGCTTTTAAAGTAGTTGGACAATCCTGTTCGCCCATGTGTCGTCTGATGTAATGGGCCATCAGTTTTGGCCAACGACATATAACCTGGTGTACATTGGAACCAAAAACCTGGACCAAAAGTAGAGGAAAGAATGCTTAGAAAACATAGGGAGCCAATGCCACTTCCCTGTTTTTATTCTATTTGAGAACTCTTCCTTTATGTGAGAGTGTTTTCATGGAGCAACAATCCACATCATGTACAATTACTTTGAATACTTTTGATTATGCACTAAAACATTCTCAATGTTCAATTTAAATATTTGAAAAAAAAAAAACCTAAGCGCACACCCAGGAAAAGTACCATGTAAATTTACTAACATCATTAATGAAATGCTCCAAGCTTTTCGAATAAAAATCTACTAACATCATTCATTATATCCAACAGTAAAACAGAGTACGTCACTAGATATAGAAAGTACAAATTCCAAAGGTTTATTGGGTACAAATATAACATAAAAAGGAGCTAGAGTCCACAGATTTAATGGATGCAGGAAATTAGAAGTGAGGAAACACATGATGAACCGTACACATTGTTGGATGACAAGACTTTGATGATAAATGCAAGAAATTTGGGGTTGCCTCTAGATGATAGAAAAAGCCTTTCTTTGAGTCATGCAGCAGTAATCTCCCCTACCGATGTTCCTTCACAAAGAAAATAGTTGGATGAAACTCAAAGTAAAGCAAATACCAATTAGCTAGATAGGGTGACCTGGATGCCAAATGCATGTGTGCGTGTGATGGTTTCTATACACTTAGCCACCTCGATCATTTCTCAAATTTGAACACTCCAGGGATAGTGATCAACCAGAAGAAACCGCGGACAAGTAGGGCATGTGAGCCATTGCTATGCTTTTCTAAATCATTTATTTTTTATTTTTCTTTTTGTTATGGTCCAGAATGCAATGGAACCATCAGATGGATCACTCATCTGAACCATACATAAAGTGGGGAGGTCCTTGTGGGCATACCACTACCAAAGGAAAGTAGAGCCATTCGAACCGGAATGTGGTAGCGCCATCCCTCTACTGTATTTCCATTGGTCATGATCATGTGTCAACCGAGACCATCAATTGAGATTGTCCATCTAGTAGGACCCATCTCAGATCATGTTCCAAAAGAAACATTTATTTTGCAATCACACACACACACACACACACACACACACACACACACACACACGAGTCAATGAGAGTTGCCCCTGCATTGACCAATCAATAGAAGTTAAGCCAAGCAGCCATATCCAGTATCAAATAATTTGCCTTGTTTGTTTGAACGAATAGGAGATCTGGTTTGAGAATGTTATGAAAATGTAGCCAATTGAGATTACAATCATATGTTTTTCTAGCCTAAGAAAAGAAAATGAAGTTTCGCCTCCCTCTTCAGGGCAGTTATTCTTTGATCCTGTATTTTTTCATCTGCATCCTTAACACACATCAAACTAAAGTACATGAATGTTTTTGACATAGTTCAATCATGTTCATGCATGATGCAATAACAATTCACTTGCCACCTTGCAATTGCTTTCCATTCAATCTAGGTCCAAGGAATTCTTATATCATGCATGATTGTCACATGCACCTCTAAGAGAGACAGGCAGCAACGTGACGAGATCCAGACAGCTTTTCCAGCAGCCTCAATGTGGATGCTCATAGTCAAACGGATTGATCAAAGAGATTAATTTCAGAGTGGGATGTTAAAAGAAAAGCAGATGGAAGGATTGAATGCAGTTGGAATCATCCTGCCATTGACCCTACTTGTACAAATTGACAAACTGAGGCTATCATGCACTATTCTTCCCAAAGATCATATACAATCTAGATCATCTGATAACGTGCTTGGTGGTAACGCATGGGAGAGAAAACTAGCCCTGTTGTTAGCCATAAAATCTCCTTTGGCAAAAGGGTTTTCCTGTTGGGAGAGTCAGCTTCTTTGATCGTTTAAACTGGTGGCCCATCCGAAGTTCGATGTCTGTGGTCCATCAATGGTCATCGAAAATGCCTGTACACTGGACCTTACTATAGATGGGTTGGACATTGTATGCGGTATAATACCTCTTGTTTTTACAGCAATTGGACAATCCTGTTTGCCCTATGTGTGGGCCGATCTAATATGCCATCAATTTCAGCAACAACAGATGTAGGCTGCTGTATATCACGGAACCAAAAACCTAGATGGGAGTAGAGGAATGTATGCTTAGAAAACATAGGGAGCCAATGTCACTTGCCAGTTTTTCTTCCATTTGAGAACTATTCTTCCTATAATTCCTTGACGAGAATGTCTACCAAGCAAAAATCCCCATCACATTCATGTTGGTTCGTTGAGATAGGTGACCTGAATCACATTATTATCTATAGTATGATCAAATGGGAGGATCTTATCAGTCTTAGTTTTTACATTTAACAAATGTTGGTGAATTTTCAATTGTATGCGTTGCATAGTAGCATAGCACCCTCCTCACACGGGTGGGGCCTGACTCGCACGAGACACCTACCTCACACGGGCCACTCCCCGCCAGTGTGCCCTTGCATCTGACAAGCCACCTCATTCGAGCCCGGTGTGAAAATGTTCATGCATTAATCACCCCCAATATATCACTTCAATGTAGGACAAGTAATCACTTGCTCTAAAAGCTCAAACTGATAGAGCTTGGTGATTCAATCCTTGTATCTCATAGCTCAAGCTCCACATTCCATGAGTTAGGTCATTGGTCGAACCCCTCATGAGCCTTACATCATATGGGTTTCACCTCACACAGGTCGGGCCTGACTCACACAAGCTACTTGCCTCACATGGGCTGCCCACCCTAAGTGCCCCTGCATCTAATAGGCCACCCCACTCGAGTCCGGTGTGAAAATGCCATTGCATTAGTTTTTCCTTTTGAATTTATACCACTTACTATTTTACTTTTAACCATCCATTTAATAGTCATTAATTGGTGATTTTTTGTGATTTTAGAGATATACTCCATTCACAATGGGACCTTACAATTTAGATAGTCTGGAAGTACATTAGTGCCACGTGAAGAGGATGAGTCAGTACATAGCCATAATCGAATTAAAAAATCCGTAGCCAGAACCTTCAAGAAATTGATAATAAAAAAGAGAATTGAAAAGATTTAATGTGTGTTTGAGAAAATACCTGGTTAAAGAGAGAAAAAAGAAAAAGAAAAAGAAGCATTGAATGGCATAATAGGTGGGATGGGGGCATTGGTCACCATAGAGAATTAAAGAGACGAGAAGCAGAGAAGCAGAGAATAATGCCATGTGTTTGAAGAAAGGTTTTGAATTGCATGTATTAACTGCCACTATTAGTATGAATACTTTTCATTATGCAAAACATATTCTCAATGTTCAATTTAAATCTTTGAATAAACACTAATTGCATACCAAGGAAAAATACTATGTAAATCTACTAACATCATCAATGAAATGCTTTTCCATTAAAAAAAAGAAAAACAAAAAAAAAAAAAAAAAAAAAAAAAGCACTTTCCAAAAGAAAATCTACTAAGATTATCAATGAAATGTATCTAATAAGGAAACAGAGCTTGTCACTAGATATAGAAAGTACAAATTCCCAAGGTTTATTGGCTAAACTAAAGTTCACATATTTTAAGGAGAAAGGAAGTTAAAAGTAAGAAAGCACTCAATGAACCATACGTATTGTTGGATGACAAGAGATAGATGATAGATATTGCCTTTCTTCAAGTCATGCCTCAGTAATCTCCCATACTGATGTTCTGTTGGAGGTCAAATATTGCATATTGGACCCTATTTATTCCTCAAGTCATGCTTAATGTTTTATTTTAATCATGTTTGTATTGCAAGATGAATTTAAGAGATTGGATTGAAAATGATGCTAAAAGTATGGATTTAACGCTCAAGAATTATCAAAGCCAATAATGGATCTTATGGGACTAAGAATGAAGAATTCACATGCCAAAGATTCAAAAAAACAAGTGAGGAAGAAAGAGCATTGAAGACTGGAAGTGAAGAAAAGGAACCCTAAAAATCAGCCTGTTTCGACTAGTCCTGGCTCCTGCTCGACTAGTCCTGGCCCTGCTCGACCAGTCGAGGATTCCTGGACTCAAACTCCAGCGGCAAAATCATCTAAAATCAGGTCACCCTCGACCCATCGAATGAAACCCTCGACCAGTTGAAGGCGACCCTCGACCAGTCGAGGGTTGTCCTCGACCAGTCTAAGGTTACGCAGCCAGCACACGAATTGCGCATATTTGAAGCGGTTTCTGAAATTTTCCAACACAGGGCGAAAGTCTGAGTCGCAAAACTATAAATAGGGGTTCCTAGAGCATTCCTAGGCATCATCTAGGGTTTGAGGAGTGGAGCACAACCGTGGAGAAGCCGTCACCAAGAGTTTTTCTTCCATTTCCTTAGTTGTTTTTATACTTTTCTTAAGAGATTTTAGTTCAATCATGTCTATACTTGACTAAACTTCTTAGCTAGGGCTAAGAGGTGAAGTTTGTAGTATAATGGAATGCTTTCTATTGCTTTGATTCATGTTTAAGTTGAACTATTTTTTATTCTAGTTTGATATTTAAGAAATACTTTCAGTTTTTAATATTTGTTGTGACTCGAATTACAGTAGATCTGCGATAGCTATGAGTATGTTCTTTTCATGTATTAAGATTGTGAAATTAAGAAATCTCGTTGTTCACCATCGTCCCATGGGCAGGGTTGGGTGATGGAATCATACCTAATCTTCTCAATTCTTTTATGATTGGTTGTGAGATTGGTAAATCCTGTTTTTGCCTTGTCTCCTAGGCATGATTTTGTGATGGAATCACTTCCAGTTCTCACACCTCTCATTCATTGAGAATTAGGTCAAAGGAAGTTCAGATTTGGTTTTACTGAGATATCTTCCAATTGAATAAGATGTGACTCTGATTCTAGTTGTGTCCTTGAATCAAGCATAGATCTCATTGATCTCTACAAGTGGATCCTTGGAAACCCTAGTTTTTCACCATTGAATTTCTTAAGTTTTTCATTAAATTTTTCATAATTACTCTCTATACTTTCAGATTTATGTTTTCATCTTTTTTTAATTATAGTTCTAGTTACTTCAGAAACATACGAGATTAGTTCCTGTGGATTCGACCTCAATCTCACCGAAATTATTATTGCATCACGACCCTACACTTGGGGTTGTGAACATGTTCCTTCACAAAGAAAATAGTTGGATGAAACTCAAACGTAAAGCAAATACCAATTAGCTAGATAAGGGGACTTGAATGCCAAATGCATCTATGTACATGTGTTGGTTTCTATACACTTGGCTAAATAGATCGTTTCTCATATTTGAACACTCCAAAGATAGTGATTAACTAGAAGAAACCGCCGACAAGTAGAGCATGTGAGCCATTGCTATACTTTTCTAAATCATTTATTTATTTTTTATTTTTATAAATGTGTGGCCCACTTGATGAGTTGCCCTACCTATTTTTGTTATGATCATGTATGCTTAGAAGCATCAGATGGATTGATCATCTGTAACAAGGGAGGTCCTTGTGGGCATACCACCACAACAGGATATGGTAACAAAATAAGAAAGTTGATACGGTAGAGCCATCCCTTTACTGCACATGGGTTATGGTCATGCGTCAATTGAGACCGTCCATCTAGTAGGACCCATCTTAAATCATGTTCCCTTCATTTTATTTTATTTTATGGTCATGTAAACCTAGCCTAAATTTCTTCAGACTGTTAGTTAGGAATCTGCCAACCAGATGGCTAGGATGATCCAATTTATATATTTTTAATCATGTTTCATCAACAATAGGGGCAATTATATGAACATACTAAATTGGCACGTCACCCCTGTCATATATACTATGGAAAGGTCTCCATAATCCTACACCGGTTCCACCAGCTTTGCCATCATTTCTTCTTTCTATTAGAATTATTATATAACTAAAAGCACAACTGATGGGGGTATTTATGGAATCAGTACTGGGTCCATACACAACATACATGGCATTTGTGATGTTTGTCGGGGCAGCTAAGATTGCCTGAAGATATTTGAGCCAAGAATGCTGTGGGAAAAGCATGTGCATACATACCTGCTTCTTCTTCTTCTTCTTCTTCTTCGGCGGCACCTTTAAGAAGCAGGCCTAAAAAGGTAGAAAAAGATGGGAGTGAGGTTAGAAAAGTCTTCAAAGGAATTTATAGGTGGTTTGGACACTTGAAATTTGAAGAATCTACGTCTATAGTAATTGGATTCTTGAGAATTTTAGTGTCAAGTTGTGTATAACACCTTGAAATTTAAATAATCTCTAAGAATATGAAAGTAGCTTTTTAGGAACTGTAAATGGCTTAAAATTAGAAATTAAACTTTGGCCAAATTCCAAATTGTCAAAAGTGAAAATTAGCTCTAGAATTAAATTTTAATTTCAAATGACAATAATTTGAAAAAATAAATAAATTAGAACTCCTTAAATGTCATCAATGATAATTAAGCACTTAACTTATTTAATTATTTGTCTATTGGATTGGTGGACATTTATTGGATGATTAAAACTAAAAAATGTTCAATAATGTTTTTATATTAACAAAAAAGTGTCCCCAAATAGAGTTTAGGATCCTTGGACCAATCTAACTTTTGGCCTATGAGGTAGATACTGTGATTCCATAAGTTAATTGGTTTAATTTGAGTTGAAGCCAAGTGTACCATTTCGAAATGTCTGTGTATCAAGTGTCCCATGTGGCTAGAGTATTAAATAACCTGAGCAGTAGCATATCAGTCATATGTCAAGTCAGTCAAAAGTAATAGTCTGAACATGGAGGTTTGCTAATTTACACGTGTGGGAGTGTATCACAACATGATACATGCGTGACATCATAGCTTCCCATGAGGTGTGATATTGTGTTTTGGTGCAGATCGCCTCACACAAGAGTCAGGCCAGCTTTCCCAACTCGGATGGGCTACGGTATATAAATACAAACGAATTTTTAGAGAGAAAAAAAAAAAAAAAAAAAAAAACCATCAATTTACTTTGTACTGCGTGGCCCAGCTGAAGAGTGATTTAGTCTGATTTAGAGAAAATCTAAATAAACTCTGTGGGGCCCAGTGTGATGTTGGTGTCTTATCCACACCATCCGTCTGTTTAATGACCAGCTCAATTTAAGGCATGATCCTGGAATTGAACAGCATTCAAAGCTCAAGCGAACCACACCACAGGAAATAGTGGGAATTGAATGCCTACCGCTGAAAATTGTGGGGCTAGAGAAGTTGAAGATCAAGCTGATATTTGTGTTTTACCTTAGATCTATCCCATTGTTTCCTGTGGTGTGGTCCATTTGAACTTTGGATATGCTTCAATTTTGGGCTTGTATTCTAAAGTGATCTAGAAAAACAGATGAACGGTGTGGATAAAACACATACATCCACAGTGGGCCCCACAGAGTTAACTCGGTAGTCCACACTCTGGACGCAATCCGCTTTTCCGGGGATTGAATGGGGAATTCGCGGCACACTTGCCAGCACGGCACACGTACAAGAGTAAAAAAAAAAAAGGGATGGCATGGCATAGTGCAGTGCACGCCCATCGCCTCTTCCATGCCTCTAACGCAGGCTTCACAAATGGTCTTGGATATGCAAAATTAATAAAGTTTGGGTTACCCTATAATTACCTGAATCTTCTTCTTCTCTCCTCCATATCTTCCACTTCCAAATATCAACTGTAACATCGAATGGGAATAACTTGAGCTTCGGACAGTTGCGAACCTTGAGGAGTCTTAAAGACGGCATTGCCCTTCGCATCCTCTGCCACTCCTCTTCCATCCATGGTAACCTACCTAGCACTAAGACCTCCACTTTCCATACCCCACTCTCGCTGTCCCAAAATCTGGGACCCATCTCCCTAATCCCTCCTCTCCAAATCTCAAGAAACTGAAGAGTGGGAAGGGAAGTAGGACTGAGCCACGCAGGTGTCCTTTCTCCTCGCCAGTTCCAAATATACAACTCTTTGAGGGATTTAAGAGGAGAAAGCTCACCTTCAATCTTCTTTACAATTCCATCTCTTTCAACAGAAATTTCCCCAAATTTTAACCATAGAATTTGCAGATGCTGGAGCATTGATAACACATTCCATTCCCCTTCTTCTATTTCTTCAACTGACTTCATCTCCATCCTAAGTTCTCTAAGTTTTGTCAAGCTCTTCAACTCCGAAATACCGGATCCATTTTTATTCACAGGACTAAACCATCCTAACCGTTCGAGATTTGAAAGCTTTCCAAGCCCTTCCGGCATGCATTCTAAAGACTGAAAATCAATTTGGATAGCTGTTAGCTTCTCTAATGTTGTGATTGACACAGGAAGCCTTTTCAAATTGGGGCAGAGCCATAAACGTAGAATCCGAAGATTACGAAGATTTCCGATTGAATCGGGCAGTGATATTAAGGCAGAACTACTCTCTATGTTAAGATAAACGAGGTGCTGTAATGACCCTATCCCACCCAACCAATCGCTGCACACCACATCGAGATTTGTGTATGACAATGAAAGAGATAACACCCTCAACCACCTTACTTTGCATAGTATTGTTTTTAAACTTGTAATCATCTCTTTGTTCTGAATGGACACCCCGACCAACGCCCGCAGGCTGGTGGTACTGTTTCCGATGCTCTCCACAGCTGTATTCCCCACAATTCCCAAACGACGAGACCGCTCGCTGAATGCGGGACTACCTCCCCAGTCCAACCTCACGAAAAAGCTCTCTTCTCTTGCAATTCTTATTACCATATCTCGAACCATATCATGCATTTTGCACCAAACATAGCTTCTCTCGAAGGTATCTTTAACCACTCCAAGTATTAAAAATCGATTAAATAATTCTGAAAGACATTCTTCTCCTATCTCAAATGCCGTTTTCCCATTTCTTCCCCAAACAAAACCCTCACCAATCCACCAGTTAACCATGTTCTCAACATCAATTTCAAAATCTTCAGGAAACATGGCAAAGCACAAAAAGCAAGGTTTTAAGTGTGTTGGGAGTTCTTCATAGCTTAACTCTAGTCTCGAAATGATCAGTTCATCTTTCTCATCGATTCCCAACTCCTCCTTTAAGTGCTCTGATATTCGCCTCCATTCATGGATAGAATCACTCTTTCCCACCATCATTCCACCCACAACCTTGATTGCTAATGGCAGTCCCCCGCACCTCGCAACAATCTGCTTTCCCAAGCCCTCCAAGTCTGGATTTGTGCACTTACCTCCGGTTCTTGCAAAAGCTATTTTACTGAATAAGGACCAGCTATCTTCATTTGAAAGAGTTTGGGGATAGTGTATGTGTCTGCCGGCAGCTCCCATTGATTTAGCAACCTCTTCATTCCTAGTTGTAACAATAATGCAACTACCCTCCACTCGGGGCAAACCAGACTTCAAACTATCCCACCACATCCCTTTATTTGTTTCCCAAACATCATCTAAAGCTACCAAGTATTTCGCATCTAATTTCCTGTTGAGACTTTCCAATAGCTCCTCAACATCCTTTCCCCTCAGAGATTCCTCTTCTACATCTAGCTTTTTTAGCATCTTCTTTAGCAATTCGTCCAATTTGAAACTTTGAGAAACAGTAACAAAAACCAAGTGATTAAAAGATTTTTTCACACTCTCACTATGACATATCTTTTGAGCGAGTGTGGTTTTACCGATTCCCCCCATTCCAACTATTCCAACAATTGTTGAGGGTCCATCTGCTTTTAAGATCCAATTTCTAACCTTTCCTGAGTCATCTTCTAATCCTACCATTTCAGCTTCATGCATTAGGATTGGGTAGGTCATTGGCATATTCCTACCATCTTCATCTTTGCCAGTGTGACGAGGAGCTGTTTGTAAGTAGGAATTCATCTTCCCTTGCACCACTTCTATTTTTTTATTTGTTTCCATCAACCGCTTTCCCATCTGATGGCGGGATTTCAAAAGGGCAGGAGAGCAATAACTCATAAAATTGGGTGCACACCCTTTGTCTTTTTTATGGAATAGAAGATGACAATCTGCTATTACATCCTCAGCATCATATACCAGCTCTCTTAAGTCTCTCATTATTGTCTTGAAAGTCTCATTCCTCTCTTTAATCTTCACCTGATCAGCATCCTTGAGATAGCTCTGCATGTACTTGAGCTCCTCCTTTGTTTCTTCAAACCGGTCATCAAATTCAAGTAGTTGTCGACCTTCACTTTCAAGTAATGACACCAAATTATCTAGAAGAATACTGACGACAGCATCTGCCATTTCCCTGTGCAATAGTTTCATACATTTATGAAAATGGAATCCAAAACTAGAAGGTGGAGGAAAAGAGGAAAGAATAAAAACTAGGCAGAAAATATTACAATTTAATTGGCTATAAGAAAGAAATTGCACAATTACTTCTACAATAGATTTATTTTCACTTTATTCCAATCATTTTTACTTATGTGTAATGCATTGTTTAGAAACTCGGTGAGTCAATTTAGAACTTGACAATGTCAACTTGGATCAGCATGAAAATCTGTCAACTTCCTATATGACTTAGGTTGTTACAAAACTCGTTAGATTTCTTGAACCCGAGTTTTGCACTAATTCCATGGACTTGTCGAGTTTTTTGTTACTTGGCTGAGTTTTATAGAGTGAAAAGTTTTGATTTTTTTTTTTTTATTTTTTTTTTTTTTTTAAAAGAAGTAAAGCAGGGGTTTGAACCCACCACCTCTAATATAAACAAAGGCCTTGCCTGAGTTTTGTTACAAGACTCGTCTGGTTTCCTCTTTAACTCGCCCATGTTATGCACTAACTTGTTAGACTAATCAAGTTTTATGTTACTCAGGTTACTTTTAGAGTGAAAAGGTATGGTGGAAAAAAAAAAAAAAAAACTTACAAACAAAGCAACTTGATTATATGAACTGAGCAAATAATGGGCACCATTCTATCTAAGAGCAAATAACAGGCCCAATGTTTTGGTTAATGCTCCATGATTTAAGCCTAGATAAAATTGATGAATTGACACGCCAACCATTGTTACTGTGGTACTGAATTACGTCCCGATGGATTGTTGTAGGCAACTATGACACATTCTAGTTAGTGATGAAACCTGTCTCCGTCATCGCCTGCTTGCTAGTGGGAAGTTATCATGACTTCGTGTTGGATGGGCACCTTAAGAGATATGGTACTCCCAATAGTATCACTCCATCACCAGTAAAGATATCTAGTATGGACGAAGGTCGGATCCTGGTGAATGTCACCCAGCATGAGAGAAGTGCGTGGGCAACAGGAAGAGATGAAATCACAACCCGGATGTGGAATGATTCGTATCTACTGAGTCGTTGAATATAATTTCTTCAAAACAAACCGCCTACTGTGAGTGCAAGAAGAATATAGGATCCAGATGATTAGACAATCACGCAGTGAATCTAATCAAAGACACGGTCATTCTCTTATCTGAGGACTATGGAGATAGTGGTCCAGACATCCGATGGTCGTTTGAAAGTTGGGAAGGAGTGAATATGACCTATCAAAGACCAACGGTGAAGGCCAATAACTTGAAGAACGCGTCCAACACTATTAACTCTAAGAAGGCTAAGGTTTCCCAACCATATGATCAAATTAGAAGTGGGATAACTGAATAGTGCAGATTATTCCAAAACTTGGTATGGTAGAAGGATTAACTTGGGAACAGCTACTTTTAGCGACAAAGTTACTATCGTGGAAAGAATCATATGGGGCAGCTTTTCTCACCCCACGGGAACATATGAAGAATCATGAGGATGAATGGCATGGATGTTGCTGAGGCAGAGTAATGATCCTCATGTGTATAAGGAACCCGATTATAGGTAATATTGAGAAGAACATTCTTCTTAACTCAGTAGTAATTCTACATAAATTGATTTTGATTAGTTATCTTTTCTGGACTTGTGTAGAATGCCTCCACATGCACATATGTGGCGAAGCAGGAATGTAAAGTTGTGGGTACTGCCTACTGATGATTTTCCTTTTTGATTTCTATTTGCAATCACATAGTGACTTTCCCCAATATGTTCACGTTATATCTACAACGATTCGTCCATTTTTATTTTTTATTTTTTCCATATGAATACGGGGTATGAACCAAAAAAGGAAATCTGATCCAAATCATGTGTGGACCCCACAACAGGAAAGAGTGGTAACATAATGCCCACCATTAAAAAGTAAAATCCTCTTCAGGGCTAGAAAAAGGGGTGTGGCTTCAGTGGATCCCTTGACTGATGTAGCTTACATTAATGCCGTGCATCCATTTTTAACGATTCATTTAAAGTCATTATTCCAAAATTGAAGCAGATACAAATCTCAGGTGGACCACACCACCGGAAACAGTGGTAGTTGACCATGAAAAACTTCTTATAGGCTACTAAAGTTTTTTTTTTTTTATACATTCCGTTGGATGTCAAGAAGTTTTTAATGGTGGATATTCAATCACCACTCTTTCCTGTGGTATATAGTCCACCCGAGATTTGGATCTACTTCATTAGTGATGATCATGCCCTAAAATCAGCTTTCAAAACAGGTGGACAGTATGGATGTAAGTCTCATATATCACGGTGGGCCCTACACTCAGGGGTCCACCTACCTCGGTGCCCAAACTGCTCCACAGAAAAAGATCCATCCACTGTGGAATTATCTCTTTGGTCCTTCATGTAGGTTTTTATGACTGGGATGAAAAGCAAAGATGGCTCACAAGAGGACAGTGGACTGTATAAAAGTGTAATGGTTGGTGTTTAATCACCATATTTTGATGATGGTGTGGTCTTCCAGGGGTTGTGATCTCTTTTATTTTTGGGATCATTTATTATACGAAGCTTGCAAAATAGATGAATGGCATGGATAGATCACATCATCATGGTGGGGCCCCCAAGCACCGTCCGGTATTCCACCACCACTTCAGTAAGCAATCCAAGGACGCGGTTTGGCTAGTGATGCTGCCCCTAGCCAAGTGGGTAATAGTCGGTGCTCTGTGGGCTCCACCATGATGTATGTGTTTTATCCATGCCATCCATTAATTTTTTTCAGATCATTTCAGGGCAAGATACAAAAAATGAGGCAGATCTGAATCTCAGGTGGACCATATACCACAGGAAAACAGTAGTGATTGGATGTCCATCATTAAAAACCTACTGGGTTTGTTATAATGTTTATTTGATATCCAACCTATTGATTTGGTGTGCAAACCTAGATGAAGGGAAAAACAAATATCAGCTTGATCCAAAACTTTTCTTGCCCCATAGAAGCTTTTAATGGTGCGCATTCAATCAACAACTGTTTCCTGTGATGTGGTCTGCTTAAGATTTTGATATACCTTATTTTTGGGCTCATACCTAAATTGGAAGGCATGGATGAAACACATGCATCTGATGGTGCCCACAAAGCACCAACCACTCGCCATTGATAATTTCCCCATGACTCAGCAGGAAACGGACGGTAAATATGGGTCAACTTACTTTGACATTTTTTGTATTGCCCATTTCCTATGATTTATCATAAATCATAGATTTGAGAAAATAAACAATGTAGGATGCAAGATTGCGTAGTGTGCCACACAACACCTAGTGGTGAGTCGACGTGGCAAAGTTTTGTGGACCACCATGATGTATATGTCATATCCATACCATCCATCCATCCATTTTTTGAGATCAATTTTAGGCATGACCACAAAAACGAGGCAGATCCAAACCTCAAGTGGTTCACACCACAGAGGATAACGACATCCACTGTTGAAGCCTTTCTAGGGCGCACCAATATTTTTATTTTCTATCCATCCTGTTCATAAGGTCACACAGACCTGGATGAAGGGAAAGCAGAAAAATCAGGTTGATCCAAAACTTCCTGTTGCACCTAAGAAGTTTTCAATGGTAAGTATTCAATCTCCACTGCTTTCTATGGTGCGGTCCACTTAAGGTTTGGATCTGCCACATTTTTGGGTTCATGTATTAAAATAATTTTACCTCAATCACAACAATCCATTTATTAAAATCTAAATCACAAAACCACACATTCTATCGCAGCAACTTTCATAATTATTTAAATACCTATTGAGAAATGATAGTGGGCTATATGAATGGAAACCTTCCCATGCACATGGTTGTACTTGGAAACGTTGAAATCCACATCAACTACCTGGACCGTCCATTAGGTCCAGCCCGCTCTTCATAGATAACCTTTAAAATATCATAATGATCAGATGATTTAATCCATCCATTCAGTGGCTTATAGAGATCGATGGACAAGATTCCTCATTAAAGATGAGCCACAATGATGGATGTTTCAGACGATGTGATAGCTTAGTTTTATATATATATATTATTATTATTTTTTTATTTATTTTTATTTTTTTCGTGATGAAAGAACATTAGACTAGATGTAATGGAATTAACTACTTTGGAGATGTTGGTCAGTCGAAACATGAAACAACAACGGCTAAAGAAGCAAGAATCACATCAATCAAAATGATTGAACCTTCCGATCAATAGCATGCAAGGTTGGAAGGTCAAGATCGAGCAGAGAAAAACGGGTCGAATGATAAACTGGATGCATCTACACATCTACTAAAGGTGAGTTACATAGAATTATTTATATTTCTTTATAAAAATAAAAAAATAAAAATAAAAAAAAAAAAAACAGTTTGGCCACTCAATCTAAGAATTGTAAAATGGACGGTTATTTAAATAATAAAAAAGAATAATTAGGCATTTAAAGGGATAGGATCACTCTCCTTATAAGCCATGATAAAGCGGCAGAAAGAAGCATACCAGTATAAATGATGAGCTTGTAAAAGGAGACAGGAAGATGGATTCTTCAATCAACAGGAGAAAGAAGCAGTTTGGTCAGAGAATGCTGAACACTCAATCGTCAGCTCCTTAAAAGTTGTAATAAAACTGTAGGATTAAAAAAAAAAAAAAAAAAACAACAACCAGTTATCTACCATCTGTATTGTAATCTATTAATTTTTCTCATGAAAGAATAATAAAATTTCAAACTGTTCATTAGGTCCAACACACATTTCATGGGCTACCATGCAATGTCACACCAATTTGACAAATATTAGCCATTTGATCCATGGCCTTTAATGTAGACGGTCAATATTGTTTGTAAAAATATAAATCAAATCAACGGTATGATACATCTACTTAGTAGGGGCCATCATGGATTGCTTGTGGTTCTAAAGAATCAAACTTGAGAAGCCCATCCACTGTTATGTTTTTTCTGCATCCAACCCGTTGGTAAGGTCACACGTACCTAAATGAAGGGTCATGGTGAGAAGTTTTTAATGGTCAATCATTATTGTTTCTTATGATGTGGTTCACATGAGATGTAGGTCTGGTTAATTTTTGGGCTCATACACTAAAATTAACTGAAAAAATAGATGGACGGCATAGATCCAAAATGAGCACATCAAGGCGGGCCCACAGTCAAGGCCGCACTGTGTTGGGAGAGTCCACAGGACCACAGGTCCACAGCCAACTACTGTAACCGCCACGCTGGAGGGAGCTGCGCTACAGTACCAAATCCGCATGTAAGCAAGAACGGGAGACTAGGTGAGTCGGTGGAGCTGGGCCATGACTACAAGGCCCACCTTGATATATATGTTGCATATCCACACCATTGATCCTGTTTGCTATCTTATTTTAGAGCACAGACCCCAATCTCAGGAAAATCACACCACAGTAAACAGTGGTAATTGAACGCCACTATTAAAAACTTCTTTTGGGCCACAACATTGTTGGATTAAGCTTATGTTTGTATTTTCCTTTTATCTAGATCTGTGTGACCTACTCAATAAGTTGGATGAAAACTAAACATTACAATGGCCCTACGAAGTTTTTAATAGTAGGTATTCAATTTATCATTATTTTTCTATGTTATGGTCCACGTGAGATGTTGATCTGCCTCAATTGTAGACTCATGCCTTAAAATGGATCCTTGCTGTTGCTCGGGTGGTAGATTCTAGGGAGTTTCAACACCCGGTCAAGGGTTTGAGTATCCATAGGTGGTGAAATTCCACTAGCGTGAGTGTGTGGGGCCAGTGTGTGTGCGTGTGTTAAAAAATAAAAATAAAAATAAAAATAAAAAAAGAAAAATGCCTTAAAATAATATGAAAAAATAGATGTACGGTGTGGATAAAACATATACATTTTGGTGGGCCCATATTGCGCCGACCAGCAGCTAGGTTAGCTGTGGGACGCGCGGTCAGCATGCAATCCACGCCCGGTCAAATGTAAGAGAAGGAAGATGGCTTCTAAAGTCATTCGGAGACTCAGAGACATTATAAATGGGAGCGGATTAGATGTGGCTCGGCCTCCTCAGTCCGGCCCTTATCATGGGGCCCATCCTGATGTATATATTTTGTATCCACACTGTCCATCTATTTTTCCATATTATTTTAGGGTATTAACCCAAAAATAAAACAGATCCAAATCTTAGAAGGACCATGTTGTAGGAAACAGAGGTGATTGACCATTAAATACTTCTTGTGGGCTACAAAAGTCTTTGATCAAGTAGATACTTAGCTTTTCCCTTCATACAGATTTTTTTAACCATATCAACAGGTTGGATGGCAAATAAACATTACAAAACAAGACGGTGGGCCTTAAGAAGTTTTTAACGGTGGGGCACTCAATCACATTGTCTCGTATGGCATGAGATTTTGATTAGTTTCATTTTTAGGCTCATAACTTAAAATGATCAGGCAAAAATGAATGAACAGTGTGGATACAAAATACATACATCAAGGTGGGCTCACAGTAAGGGTCGCACCATCTTAATGCAAGTCTGGGATACACGGTCACCTACTCCACTCCCATCAGAAATGGGAGCGGATTGCCTGTGACCGGGGCCAAGGCTGTGTGGGGTCCACAGAGATATATGTGACAAATCCACTCCATCCATCTATTTTTAAAGACCACAATAGTGCAGGCTTCTAAAAATCAGGCAGATCCAAGACTCAGGTAGGCCACGTCAACAAAACAGTGAGAACAACAACATCCACCATTGAAACCTTCCTGCGGCTGATCATAATGTTTATATGTCATCCAAATCGTTATTAGAATTATAAATAGGGCTGTCAATGGGCCGAGTAGTCCCAATGGTCCTTCGAGCTTCGCCAAATTGGGCTGGGTTTGGGGTTGTGTATCAGGCCCGACTGGTCGAGCTCAGGCTAAAATTAGAACCCTGATTGTAAACCTGGCTAGACTCGAACTTAGCACTCCAAAGCCCATGAACCCGGCCTGGCCCAATAGCTCTTTTCTAAACCTAATTTCCCCTTTTTTCTTTCATTCTCCCCCTCTCTCTTACACATGAGACACCAAAATATCATTTATCAACTAAGATACTCGAGGCTTGGGCTTAGGCTCAGGTGGACTCATGCCGAGCTTTGTGTAAATGTCTCGGGTCGGACTCAGGCTCGACTATTTTCAGCCGGTCATAGGCCCAGGCTGGATTTAGGCTTAGGTTCAGAATTACAGGATGGGCTTAGATAGAGCTTGGCCCGGTCCTAACCTAGCTCATTGACAACCCTAATTATAAACACTCAAATAAACTGTAGGGATACATATTATCTTGATTTAAAAAAAAAAAAAAAAAAAAAAAAAACTTCTGTTACTACCAAGCATTCAACCTTCACTGTTTTGTGTAATATAGCCCACATAAGTTTTCGATCTGCATGATTTTTAGAATTCCGCCCCCACCGTGGTCTTTCAAAATAGATGGGTGGAGTGAATTTGTCACTAACATCTCATGAGACATATACGCAATCTGCTCCCACAAGAAATGGCGGAGGCAGTGTATAAAGCAAGTTTAACTTTTCAGTAAAAAAAGAAACAAATGGAAAAGACTTTTTACCATAGATAGAGAATATAAAGCACTGCTTACAAAATAAATAAAAAATAAGGCATATAAAGCACTTCTTAAAGGAGAGCCGCCCCATTTCATCAGGGCATGAGTGAATGGACCTTGCATGGATGTGGATTGCACACTCAATAACCTAATACAATCTATGAGGTCCATTGTAACACCTGACCCATCCAAAACAATATCCTGAGGCGTCCACGTGGGATTTGCCGTAGGATCGCTCGATTAAACCGCGCGTGTGAGGGGTACCACCAACAAATTAACTCAGGTTATCCCATTGAGGCGGTCGAGTCTAGTTATGATCGAACCAAGTGCAGGCCATTAAGCCAGTTAGCCTTATTGTAGTTGGCAACAGCCTGCGCGGGCCGTGCAACGGCCGAGGAACGTCAGAAAAATCTAAAACTTTGGGAGACAATGGACCTTGCTGGGCTTATGGTGCGACACGAATTACAGACTTAAAGGGTGCCCGGAAATGAAATATCCACCCTATCCAGTCGGCACTTGCCAAACACAACTCATCACAGCCTTGGCCCAAAGGCTAGAATTTTAAATCACTGGCTCTTTTAATGAAACTAAGATATTAAGCATTTCAGCGGTCGGATCTCTTCTAAATTTACAATGAAGGCCGAAAACATTTCTCTATGCCCGTCCACAAAATCTAAACCCCGATCATGGAACGGTGACCGTTGATCGCAAATCGAACCCGTACGATAAAACCCCGCATCCGTTTGCCCTCAAATTTTACACGGCCCTTCATCAGGCAATGGGGCACTTACCCTATAAATTTCATGGCCATGGGGGCATCAAGGAAGCCCCAACCTTCAGAAATGGACCCTTAGAGCCATTTAAAGATCGAGCCCGTACGATAAAATCCCGCGTCTGTTTGCCTTCAAATTTTGCACAGCCCTTCATCGGACCATGGGACACCTACACTACAAATTTGGTGGCCAAGGGGGTGACAGAGCAGCCCCAGCAACCAAAGAGGGGTCCCACAGGGCCATTGGAGGAAAAACAATAAAACATAAGGCCATTTGACCCAAAAAAATCCAGGATATGAGATCTTTTAACACTTACTCTCACCCACTCTCACCATTTTCCAACAACAAGAGAGAGAAGAGAGAGAGGAGAGAAAGAAGAGAGGAAGAAGTGAGAGGAAGAGAGTGTAGATGAGGGTTGGGCCCAAGGGACTTGGAAACTTAGAGAATCTCCTTCCTTTTTCCCATACCCACCACTACAAGCACCACTTTCAACCGATTGGAGAGGTAACTACTCATCTTCTTTAGAATTTCTTTGTGTTGAGCTAGGTCTTGCATGTGCCTTTGACTCAGGACCTTGACAAATCGACCCGCGAGTTCGGCACTCCTAGGTCATTCTCTCAAGCTCTTAACGATCCATAAGTGTGGACTATTATCTTTAGGTGGCTAAGTACCAATTTTAGGATGAATTTAATAATTATGAATGTTAAGGTGATGTGCATGAGTAATCTAGAGAAAAACTAGCTAAGAACCTACATGATAGGTCCACCCAATTACATGAAATGATTAATTGTTGTTTGTTTGTTCTTTAATATGTTTAGGCATAAAATCATTGTTGCATGTTTATCTCATACATAATTCTTGCATGATTTTCCCTGTAACATGCATGACTGCATTGTTCTTTGTTGTGTTCTTGTGCTATGAGGCATGTATTGTTCTTGGTCTATTCGGTAACCCAGTACCACGCACATGTTTAAATTCATGCTATTAAGAGTAGTTGCATTTATATTAAAAATCTGAATTTTCATGCTCGATATATGGTATGCATGATTTCACTTATATTAGAAATAAACCCTCGATTGTTGAAGTGTTATTCAATACAATCCATTTCTAAGTTAGTCAGGGAATTGAAATTGGTGAAGGTGGTCCCGTTCGTAGGATCATCTTGTAACTAGAGTAACGGATTTAAGCGAATGCGAATGGGCGACAGTAGTTGGATTACGTGGGTTGCTTGCACCCGATGTTGACCGTTACGTACTCGCCTGAACTTGGACGGTCTAGTCCACTTACTGACCAACCATGTTTATTAACCATGTCTATTCACGCTTGTATGGAACCTGGGACACCCCTCGCCCACCGAAACCCACTAACAACTGCTAGAAATCGATCCACTGTCTCGAGAGCCGGGCATGGTGGAATAGGATACGGTGTCCGATCTGTCAGCCTACGCTGGGGTAACGAGCCACCCCGTAGTGACAGCGAGCAATTCCACTTCCCAGCACTCCCCATGTGCTTGAAGTCGGGGATGGGGAACCCCATAGGATCAAGGATCGCGGGGTCCTAGCCTCACACGTTAAGGGACCCTGAACTCGCAATTGGTTGAGGGCATTGATATTGCAGGGTGTTCCAGTTTCCCCAATCTACTAGATGAACGGAATAAATTAAAGACTCGGCTAACACGATCACAATCGCATCGCATTAGTTAGGTTGGCAACTTGGCAGTTGAGGTCGCAACGAGAGAGTGTTGGTCATGCGCGATCGCTAGACGAAGTAGCTCGAGGGAGTGTTATTGTGAGGTCATGCATCATATCATAATTCATGCATATGCATTAACAAGACTAGTTAGAGATCTGTGAATGTATGCTTTTTATTAAATTTATTATAGAACTGATACTTGTTGTAACTTAAGGCTAATAGCACCCACTGAGTTAATCACTTAGTCCCACTCTAGGACGATGTTTCAAAACACTAACCAGATTCTTCAGTAAATGCAAGTGAGGCTGAGCTTGATGAGCCGTGCGGCGCGAGCATAGACGAGGAGGATGAGCTGTCCTACTTCCAGCTGATGGGCGGTTCACCGTAGATTTAGTAGGCGGATTTTGGATTGCTGAGTAGTGGACTCAGTGCACTATTCTTTTGGACATATCATTTTTTGTATTTTGCTGTGTGACGCCTTGTGCAACCCGCTGATATATTTTGTAGACTTGTATACATTAGCCGCTTACATTTCAGTAGACTAGTTGTGATTGTGATTCATATTCCAAGTAATTCCTTACTGCTCATTAAAATGGATTAAACACAAAATAGTAAAATTGGTCATAAGTGACAGCCGGAAACTTGGGAGTCGAGTGTATACATGACCCCCAAATTTCAGGGCGTTACATCCATTGTGATGTATGTGTCTTGTCATGTTGTCAATTCATGTTATGAGCTCATTTTAAAGTATAAGTCTAAAATTGAAGCATATCCAAAGTTGGAGTGGACCGCATCATAGGAATCATTGGGGATTTTTTTTTATTTTTTATTTTAAAAAAAAAATCCATGATGGAAACCTTTTTAACACCCACCGTGATGTTTATTTGTCATCTAACTTGTTTCTAAGGTCACACGGATATGGATGATGAGAAATTACAAATATCAACTTAGCCAAGACTTTTGTGGCCCCTAAGAAGATATCAACAGTTCCATGGTGTTGTCCACTTAGCTTTGGGTATACTTCAATTATGGGATAATGCCCTAAAATGAGTTAGAAAAACAGATGGACAGCCTACCTAAGACACATACATTCATGCCATCTATCCAGTTTTTAGCTTATTTTAGGATGTCCAGCCCAAGTAGTAGATCCAAATCTCAGGTGGACCACACCATAGGAAAAATGGTGATTGAACGCCTACCATTAAAAACTTCTTAGTACTATGGTTTATTAGCCATCTAGCTAGTTGCTAAGGTCAAACATGCTTGGACGAAGGGAAATTACACAAATGTTACCTAGATTTAAAACTTTTGTGGCTCAAAATCACCACTATTTAATACATTGACGACTTTGGACATATCAGCTAGTTGAAACATCAAACAACATCACCTAAAGATGCAAGAACCACATCAATCAAATGATTGAACCTTGTGATCAATAGCATACAAGATTGGAAGGTCAAGATTAATCAAAGAAAAGAGGTCCAATCATAAACTTGATGCATCTATTAAAGGGAATCTGCCTAGGATTGTTTATATTTCAAAAAACCAACTTTGGTCAGACAATGCTGGTCACTCAATCTATGAATTGTAAAATTGATGGTAATTAAAAAAAATAAATAAATAATCTAGATTCAAAGAAATACATCCCATCCTTAATAAGTCATCATAAAGTGATAGAAGAATAACAGAATAAATGGAGAGCTTGTAAATCGTAGAAGAAGGAAGATGGCTTCTGCAATCAGTTGGCCACTCGAGATTAGAAATGGACGAGGTAGCATAGAAAGAACTAATTGCTTGAGAATTTTAAAAAAAATACATTTTTTAAAGGTAACATTGTCAAGGATTAAACCCTAGAATGCTTTTTAAATTATTTGGAATCCCAAGTTACTTAAGTAGCTTATACTCATTTGTACTTATTAAGTAAATAAAATAAGTTTGGTTAAACAATATACTTACTAGCAAAAAGTAGAAAAAACTTGCTTGGCTTCCAATATTATAAGTAATTATCCCTCAAATTTGTTTGGTCCCCCTCACATCCATCTTTCATCATTTGGAGCCAACCTATGATGTGGACCATTCATTGTGTGGACCCCACCTTTGATGTGGGCTGTCCATCATGCAGGGCCCACCATAGATGTGGGCCATTTATCATTAGGGACAAACCTTTTATGTGCATTGTTCATTATGTAGGCCCCATCTTTGATGTTTGTCATCCATCATGTGGGGCCCACCATCAATGTTATTGTCCATCATGTGGGGCCTACCTTTAATATCCACTAACCATCATATGGAACCCAGATTTGATATGTACTGGCTATCATGTGGGCCCCAACTTTGATAAGGGTTGTCCATCGTGCGGAGCTTGCCTTGGATATGGGCTAGTCATCATTAGTGCTGACCTTTGATGTGGACCGTCCACAATATGGGGCCCATGTTGATATGGATCATCCATAACTTGCAGCTCACCATGATTAATTGTCCATCATGTGGAGCCCAACTTTGATGTGTATCATCCATCATGAATGAGTAAAAATAAAAAATATAAAGTAAAAAAAATATTCAATGGTTGCGTCTAATAATTAAAAGCTATGAGAATTTTTTAGTCAACATGACTTTTTAGATGATGGCCAATTTGTAGTAGGCCCCACAAAAAGAACTGTCTAATTTGAGTTAATGCTGGAGACATGTATAGTTCTTGTGTGAGTATCACCCTGTAAGATTAAGCAACCATGCGGGCAAACATGAGACTTGCAAGTATAGGCACCAGTGGTTAATTACATGAAAATGGCCTGGCCCAGAATCAGATGGATGTCCATACCATGAGTCCAGCATGCATCCTCTTTCAGCCTCGAAGGTCCCACACGAAGAATGATCACATGTAGGAGTTGGCCAATGTGTTCAACCTTAATGGATTTTCCTGTCCTTAGCACAGCCCATCTGTCCATCATGTGGTGGCCACCTTTTATGTGGACCACCCACCATATGAGCCCCACCTCTAATGTAGATAGTCCATCATGTGGGGCCTCCTTTTATATGGCCTCTGAAAAAGCCTCCTTAGACATGTACCGTGAGAGAGAGAGTAAAAAAGACATGGATTGAAAAGCTTTAAAAAAGTAATTATTAAGTAGGTTTTGACTAGTAAGTTACTTTTACAATGATGTTTACCAAATGAACTAAAGTGAAAAATATTACTTAATTATGAACATAAGTTATAAAATAATAATAATAATAATAATAATAATAATAATAAAAAATTAAAATTAAAAAAAAAAACCTTAATTATTTAGTATTATTCAAACAAGCTCTTAAAAGCACTTTTTAAAGGGAGCGAGATGCTCAGCTGGCTGGGGATCTATCCATCTGACCAGCACGCAGCTAATCTACCCATCTGCAGTGTAGACTTTTACAATCTATCAATCTTTCTCAAAAATAAAAATAAAAATCTAAACTATTCATTAGGTCCAACACATTTTTGGTGAGCTACCTTGTAATCATCGTACTAATTTTGCAATTGTTATCCATTTGATCAATGCATGGCCACCTTGGAAAACGGATGAATATAGAAAATAAAGCGGAGTAGGATGGATTGAATCATCCCATCAGTGTGGTTTTTGCATGGTACAGGTTCTGGGCCTGGGAACCTGATCTGCATATGAGAGCTGATATCATCTTGCAGCTGGATGCCCACTTGCCACGTGTACCTGACAACAGTAGATAGATGGGCTAGTCTGCTGAGCCATACACGTGGACAGGAAAGCCACGGATGGGGAGACCAAACCTACCTCTTAAATAAAAAGTCCAACAGTTGGGACGGTCAAGTTATGATACACTCAGTGGACAACTAATTTCAATCTTTCATATATATATCATATGATGAGTTTGTAAGTACTGATAGTAAGGCCAACTTATTGAAAGGTTTGGATGTCACATCTGCTTAATAGATTGAAACGTATCCCATGGGCAGACTGTATCTTGTGGTCCAACCAGATGAACTTGAGAACTTTGATTAAGAGAAAGTGAACCTTAAATTACTAGGATTGAATCTTCAGATTCACCCTAACTTCTACACAATCTCAATTGATTACACCAACTAATGTAAATCTTTTTTTTTTTTTTTTTTTAATATAATATCCTCAAAATCTACAGTTGTAACAAATATGTGTACTCTATATATTGGTTATAAGCCTACACGATGATACAAGAAAAGATATATTGAGAAAAACTAATTTCTTCACATACGGTAACATCACGGTTTACCATTCAACTTGTGGATGCTGATGCAAATTTCCTATGATTTTTCAAGCCATCTATTCATTTTTTTTAAAAAATAAATTTAAAGCTTATTTGAGGGCATGAGCCCCATATCTAAAGCTCTAGGACAACACCATTTGAAATAGTGAGAATAATGACATCCACCCTTAAAACCTTCCAAGGGCCACGCTGATGTGTATCTGTCATTTAACCTGTTCATAATTGGGTTACGTAGACATCGAGGAAGGGAAAGCACCCCATGGAAACAACCGCACCTAATCTACACACACACACACACATCAAAGCACCCCATGGAAACAACCGCACCTAATCTACTCTTAGCCTAGATAGATGGCTAGCGGGCCTAACAGGTTGTCCACATCTCAAGCACACACGTGGCCATCTTGGATTACATATCTACGCATACCATTGACATGGGGTGGATGAAAACTATATAATTGTGTTGAGGGAGTAGAGTAGGTGTGGCCCTTATTGTGGGGCCCACCTTGATGTAGTTATTTTATATCCATACTTCCATCCATTTTGCTAGATTATTTTTGGGCATGATCATAAAAATAAAGAACATCCCATTCTCAAGTGGACCATACTATAGAAAACAGTGGTAATTGGCTATTTATGGGTCACAAAAGTTTACGATGATGTTGATATTTGTTTTTCCCCTTCATTTAGGTTTGTATGACCTTATCAACAGGTTGGATGGCAAACAAATATTATGGAAACATTACAATGGGTTGTAGGAAGCTTTTAATAGTAGGGGGTTCAATCACTGTTGTTTCCTATCAAATTGTCCACTTGAGACTTGGACCTTCATTTTTTGGCTCAAGCACTAAAATGATTTGGCAAAAATAATGGACAGCGTAGATATGGAATACATACACTGAGGTGGGCCCTATGGTAAGGGGGGCATGGGTGTCTCACCTAATCTGCTCTCTTGCGTTGAGCTCAAGTTGGATGTGACGCTGCAACCTGCGTGTGGGTGAGACATTGTACATCCATGCCAATCCATCCGAACCATTCATAGGTCCACCTTGCTCTTCATCGACAGCCTTGTCAATATTGGAAGTGGATTGGCTGGTGTACACTACCGATTCGGCTGGTGTGAGTTTTGTGGGCACCGTCACAAGGTATGAATAATATCCAAACCGTTCGTCCACTTAGTGAACTCGTCATAAGGCTTGATATGAAAAATAAGATAGATCCAAAAATCAAGTGGACCACACTGTAAAAAGCAGTGGGGTATTGAACGCCTGCCATTGAAACCATTTTGCAGGTCACAGAAATTTTTGATCAATATGATATTTATTTTTTTATCTTCGTCCAGGTCTATGTAACCTTATGAACAGATTGGATGGAAAGTCAACATTACGGTGGGCCCTATGAATGCTTTAACGGTGAGAATCATTGTCCCCACTGTTATTTGTGGTGTGGTACACTTGAGCCTTGAAAATTACTCATTTTTGGAATGAAGATCTGAAATGAACTCGCCAAATGGATTAACAGTGTAGATATGATAAATACGACAAGTTTGTATGGCACTCGTTTTCGCACGACAAGTAACCACACCAGCCAATATCATAAAGGTATTTTAACCGTACTAGCACTGTATTTGGTTCCTCTCCTTCTATCATTTTCGCACGATTGGAAGATTGGAAGATCAAGATCGAGCAAAGAAAACGAGATCTAATAATAAACTTGTTCATCTACTCATCTACCAAGATTGTTTATGTTTCTGAAAAAAAAAATAAAATAAAACAGTGATGTAAAATGGATGGTTATTATAATTAATTAATTAATTTTTTTTAAAATTCCAGCATTCACAGCGATAGGATTCCTCCCCTTTTGAGTCATGATAAAGCAGCAGAAAGATGCATACCTGAGTGATTGGAGAGCTTGTAAAGAGAGCGACAAGGGAAATGGTTTTTGCAGATCGGTCCGAGAAAGAAGCACTCGGGTGAGACGATGTTAGTCAACGCAGTCATGATAAAGCACTAGGAAAAAAAAACGTACCAGTTATGTACCCATCTGCGGTGTACACGCAAGTAATCTATTTATCTTCCATGAAAGAATAATAAAAATCCAAACCGTTCATTAGGTCCAACACGATTTCATGAGCTACAATACAATATCCACTCCAATTTGAACTATTATCCATTTGATCCATGGCTTTTAATCTGGACGGTCAATATTGTTTGCACAAATATAAATAAAATCAACAATTTGAGCCATCTACTTGTTAGGGTCAATCATGGATTGCATGTGTTTCTAAAGAATGAAAATGGAGAAGTCCCATCCATTCCTTGGAAAGTGCTTGGATATTGAAAATAAGGCGAAGCAGGATGGTTTGGATCATCCCACCATTGTGGTTTTTGCACGGTTCGGGTTTTGGGACAGGGAACCTGATCAACATATAAGGGATGGATATGATCTTGCAAACGGATGCCAGCTTGCCACGTGTACCCGATAACATGTAGATAAATGCGCCTTACACGCGGATGAGCAGACGGAACGTCTTAAATAGGGGGTCTGCTGTCCAACTGATTGGGCTATAAGTTATAAGTCCATCCATTGAATAACTTCCAATATTTCCTATACGTTACACATCCAACTCGTCCAGTAGGTTGGACCTACCAGCATGATCACTTTAAACAAAATTCAGAGATATCCATTCATTTACTAAACTGAACTTTTGTTTCTCTATTTATCAATGGTAAAAATTGGGTTTTCTATTATGTAGCTTATATGGAAAGTATATAGGATTGATTTTTGCAATAGTTGATACTTACCGTGAGGCAAATATATTGTAAGGTTTGGATTTATTCTCAAGGTATGCCGTACCGTGATCCAATTAGTTGGACCTAAGCACGTCTTAAATTAAATGGACACTCCAGTCAGATCTTTTCTCCATTTAACTTTAAAGCAGCTAACAGGCTGTCGGCATCTCGACCACACATGTGACCACCTATGATTACATTCATAGAGAAAATTTACATGGATTGGATCATGAAGTATAATTGGTAGCTTGTAAACAGACAATAATCAGCCAGTAGATCTACGACACGACCATGGGTGCATACACACTGAGAAAATTTTAGAGTGATGCTTAGTGGTATTCGGCCGGTAGACCATCTTGGTTTGGACCTATGGTTCCACTTAAAAACTGAGTTCTCCCCATTTTGTTTAATCATAATTATGAATTAAAGATCATAGTTTATATAATTGTTTTGCACTCCCCATTTTTATACCCCTATTGTTTTATTCTTTTGGTTTTCTGCTATAGTTGGGAGTGGTTAAAAAGTTTCAAGGCATCTCTGCAACCACAGTGGTAATGGATTAAGGAAATCGTACTTGGCCCACTTGGGTTATGGTCTCATATAAGATGTAATAGGTCTAATTTCAAGCAGAAATTAGAATTCAGAATGGAATTGGATCTTAGATATAGTCTGGAACTAGATTAGTTTTCGTAACAAAAACATTTCTTTATATGATTTGTAATTATAGTAAAGATTTGAGTTGGGTCAAACCGTTTGATCCAGCCAAAGACTCAGTTGAGTTTTTAGGTTTTTAAACTGCGGCCGTCAGTGGACACAATAAGCTAGCTCTAAAATGTAATCAGTACAACTTAAACTAAATCAAAATCAAGATCTTTAGCAATGTTTTGAAAATGAAACCAGGCTTCACCATTTTTATTGGCAGTCCGGTTCAAAAGGGTCTAACTAGCAATCTAACCAATTCACCCAAAGCATGTATTAATAGGTTAAATGAAATGGATTTATAAGCTAAATACTCATAGAGCACTAGTTTGACCCCTCTATTAGTCGAAGGTTCAAACACCATGGCTTGGATTGGTGGACTTCCCTTTCTTAGCATGGAAATGAGTTTCATGGAATTGTTTTACTCATATGTAACATTTTCTGTTGGTTGCGAAAATAAAGTTAGATATAAAAATTCATTTTCATTTCCATAGCTTTTTGAAATGAAGTTTGATTTCTATTTCAAAAAAAGAAAAAAAAAAAATAAAAATCTAAACCAAGTGTGTTTTGTATTTCACCTATTAAAAAAAAAAATCTAAATAAAGTATGATTTTTATTTTTATTTTTAAAACATCTAAACGAAGTATGATTTTTTTTTTTAAAGCACCGGAGCCTGAACAAATAAGTTTTTTTTTTTAAAAAAAAAAAAAAAACTTTTTTTCCATGATTTTTTGTTTGATCAACCGTACATATGAACAATATGGAATTTGGGATTTTTGTTTCACCCAAATCAAGGATAAATTAAATTGACTCACCCTATTTGAAGTCGGGACCACACGAAATTGCCTATGCCCCAGGTATTTGGGGGGAATTTTTATGAGTCCACCACAATGTCTATGAGAAATCCTCTCCGTCCATCCGTTCTCCAGCTCATGCTAGGACATGATTCCAAAACACAAGGTAAATCCAAAAGTCAACTGGGGCGTACTTTAGAAAACAAGGTGGATTGAACACTCACTAATAAAACCACCACGGAAACTAGAATTTTCAGATTAGGCTAATATTTGCTTCTTTTAATTTTCAGATTAGGCTAATATTTGCTTCTTCTTTTTAAGTTCATCGAAATAAGATTGATCTTATGAACATTTGGATTGTATGTAAACATTACAGTGGGCCAAGAAAGGTTTTGATGGTGGGGTTTCCATTCCAAATGTTTATTGTGGAGTGGATTCCTCACGGACATCACAATGGCACCCACATGGCTTCCACCAGGCAATTCACATCCGAACTTGGAGGTGACTTATGGTGCAACCCGTGTGGGACGGGCTGAGTCAGAGTCCACTTGGTTGACCAACCACGAAGATCACATATCAGTCCTCTCTACTTGTCAAGAGGGATGGGCTGAGAAGACAATGCCTAGTCATTAATAAATAATAAAATATAAATGCAGTCCATGGTGAATTTATACGTGGCTGAATTTTGCACAAGGTGATCCTCGTGGTGGGGCTAATCCGTTGGATGTCTCTAGCACATAAAAGGTTTGAATTTAACAATTGGGTGGACTGTAACTACGGTCTAATTAGTTAGACGTGAGACCTTTTTATATATATGCCTAATGTTTTAATTTATTTATAATAAATAATTCACATATAATGGTACAGGCAGATGCTATTTATATTGCTGCATGATGCCTGATTTCTATGTAATGTGTGTGCCATCCAATTTCTGTTGGTGTGTGCGATTTGTACAAGATCTAACCTATCTAATAAGGTGACCGATGGACTGTGAAATTGAGATGGCCCATCATCAATGGATGTTATTTATAAAATAGCATATTACATACTTTATTTATTTTTTTGAAGGAAAATTTATTGGTTTTTGAGGCCATGTTTGATAGATGCAGAAAAATCTCTAACATATATGTTAATGCTCATTTCGGATAAGGTGGAACTAGCGTGAGTTTTGGACCGTATACCATACAAACTAGGGCCCAATAGCTGAACAGTGTGAAAATCTTTCTTGTCGTGACACTTGTATAATAATAAACACCACTAGCATATGAAATCCCATGAGAGCTCTATGTTGAGAAAAGTGTAACCAAAGGTCAGATGAGATTGGACGTCTAAATGAAGAAGTTACTGCTGCATGGAAATCCGATTACTTATTGTAAATGTATGTAGTTTATCCACGCCGGCCATCCATTTTTTCTTGCTTATTTTAGGGGATGAGCCCAAAATTGGTCCATCCATTTTTTTCTGCTTATTTTAGGGGATGAGCCCAAAATTGAATCATGACCTAGCTAGGTCACATTGATGTTTATTTGTTATCTAACCTGTTCATAAGATCACATGGACATGGATGAAGGGAAAAAACAAACAAATATCAGCTTGATCCAAAACTTCCGTGGCCTTTCAACCGTAGATGTTGAATGCACTGTTTCCTATGGTATTGTCCAATTTAGCTTTGGATATGCTTCATTTATGGGCTTCAACCTTAGAATTATATGGTAAAATAAATGGGCTGAGTGGATAAAACACATAAATCATGGTGGACTCCAGAGAGTTTACTCAATGTGCAGTCTATTTTCTATTACTAGAGGTATACACGAGTTGAACCGAGTCGAGCTTGACACAGCTCCACTCGGCTCAGCCATTTGTTGACCCCAGCTCGAACTTGGTTCGGCTCTATCCTCGAGCTTAACTGGCCAGCTCGGCTCAGTTCGGTTAGCAGCTTGGGCCAGTTTGAGCTGAGTTCGAGCTAAGTTCGCCAGTGCAGCATTTTCACAAACACATGAACTGTACAACATTTTCACAAACACATGAATTGCACCTTTTAAATCTTAAAAAATATATATTTGTATCATATACATACCTTCCTTGCCACTAGTTGACACTTTGTTGAGTCATTTCATTAAACATTTGGTGAGTAACATCACTATCAAAGTAATCGAGTCACTGAACTGGTTCAGTCCGAGTTAGATTTGAGTTGGGTTTGATCTGAGTCAAGTCAAGCTTGAACTCGATTTGAAATTTTTTTGAGCTAAAAAAAAAAAAGCTTGACCCGGCTCAAACTCATTTTCAAACCGAGCCTAATCGCACTTTTTCAAGTCGAGTTGAGCAAGCTAACCGAGTTAACTCGGGTCATGTACGGCCCTACTTGTTACATGGAGCTGGCCTACCAAAAAAAGGGGCAAAGATGCAGACTGCGTCATCTTTCGGCTATGGATATAAACCGTATCTATATTTACTATAGTTTTAATCCGAAGCGAAAGAGTTGCCACACAATTAATAATTAATAGTGGTGTAAGAGGCATCATAAGACCTAAAAAAATATATATATTCTATCTAAATTGTTTATCTATTTTGAAATATTATTTTAAGACATGAAATCAAAAATCAACTATATTGAACTGGAGTAAACCACACGGTAGAAAATATGAAGATTAAATCACATGTGCTTCCTATAACGTGGTCCACTTAGTCCTTCAATCTATTTTAATTTTCGGATAAAGAACTACAAATATTTATGAAAATTAATGGACGGAATGGATAAACCAAATACATCATGGTGGGCCCCACAGAGCCCCTGACAGGTCCGTCCATGGTCCATCTTACCCCATCCATGCCAAAAAATGGGCGTGCGCTCAAAACAGAGTCGCGCCCAAAAAATCCTTCTATTTCTCTCTCTCTCTCTCTCTCTCTCTCTCTCTCTCTCTCTCTCTCTGTTCCCCAATCTGTCTCTCCATCTCCGTCTCATGCCCCATCTCCCTCCCCATCTCCTTGTCTCGTGCTCCCTCTCCCTCTCCCTCTCTTGTTCTCCATTCTCCCTCTTCCTATCTCGTGCTCCATCTCTCACCATCTCTTACTCCATCTCCCTCTCTGTCTCATGCTACCTCTCCCTCTCCCCTCCCTCTCGGCGCATCGTCTCCATTGCCACCATCATTGTCTCCAAGCTGGTGTGGCTAGCAGCTCCCGCCCTTCACATCTTCCCTGACAGTTACTCATTTCTCTCAAATGGAGATTTAGGTTTTTTTTAAATTGTTTATAGATCTACAAATTCGCTGATTATGGAGAAACAATATTGGAATTAGGGGTTTCCTAAAATCTGTAATGGGAAAAGGATTAGGGCTTTCCCAAAAAAATTACTTTTATTGTTTAGTGGTTTGATTTTCTTATGTGCTTCTCATTATTCATGTTATGTGCTTCTCATTATCCATATGTTCATGGCACAAATCGCAAGCAGATGGTGTTAATCATTTATTAGTGGTTCAAATTCCGATCAAAATCAAAATCATTTATTGTTAAGGTCCCTTGTCAGATGTTTGGTATCAGGCAAATTTTGAGTAATTTTCAGTTTAACCTTCTGTTGTTTCAATCTGAGCATTAGGATTTCTATGTCAGTTCTAATGACCTTGGCAACAACAGCCCCAAGCTTGATCAGCTGATTCAAGAAGTGGCACATCATAGCATAGATGCTGCAGAAGATGGTGCATGGGAGGTCTGTGGTAATAAATCTAAGAACTGAACTGGGAATGGTGCTGAGAAACAGAGGGGAGCCTCAACTGCTGCCCCAAAAGCCTGGGGCCATCCAGAAATGTCTCAAAAGTCATCCATGTCTGATAATGGTTAAACAGGATGGGCTTCTAAAATTAATTGGCACAGACAGTTGCTTCTAAGAGACAAGCTGGCAAAGTAAATGCAAAGCCAGTGTAATCTACTAAGTTTGGTTCTTCAAATGCTTCGAAAATTGTCCTAGTATTTATAATATGAGGAAGTAGCCCTCAAGTTGCAATTAACTTCCATTTGTATCTGACATAATGATAATATGATTGGAATTTGGAGACTTCTTGTTCCTCAATATGAACACCAAGGTAATTGTAATTTTGTCACTTCCATTTCAAGAACTAATTATTTCAGTTCACTTCATTAGTACATATTGTGCCAGTTCTTAATCATATAGCCTCTACTGTTGAGATCTGCTGTTAAATTTTAGTAATGGAAGTTCATTTTTAATGTTCTAGAATATTACAACAAGAACATTATTTAGCAGCTGAATCTAATATTATGCTTGTAATTGTTGCTCCTCATCATTGCAGGTTCTTATATACAGAGATTGGACATCTTTAGAACATTCACAATAGCCATAGATGTAGTGGATATGAACAATTGCAAGTCGATGATTCTATAAGCTTGTTTTTCTCTCAGGGATAGATTTTCCTTGCCAAGGAAAATGCAAAATGAGACCGGCCTGGAAATTGCATTTATATATCACACAGATGCCATGTAACTCTTACCATTTTTTTTTCTTTAAATTATTATTGTGGTGGTCCTATTAAATATATGAAGTTTTCAATTGTTTTCACCACTCATGTCAAGGAGATTTTACTATTGCTTCTCATTAAAGTTGCTTATTTGTTGATACTGTTCTATACTGAAATGGGATGATATTTTGTGCCAAATTGACTGACTGATCATGAAATACGATTGCATTTTGGGATAGTGGGTGGAACCAAATGCACCCTAAAATAATTTGGGTAAGGTGTGCAATGGTTAATCATGCCTAAATTCCGGTAGGGGTCAAGCCAAAACTCTGATAAGGGGTCATAGACCAGTTCCAGGCCCAATAAAGGCCTAAAAATCAGGTGATTAATTCCCCATCTCAGATAGACCCAGGCATTGTTAAGGGTGAGTTTGGTTGCATCAAATTTCACCCAAAGTACTTGTCAATATCGCCACTAAAATTTCATGTTAATTCAGTTGGTTAATCCGGAGACATCGGATGGTCATGACTGGCAAGGTCTAGTGGACTATGCATGGAGCCATGATGTTGTGTCAGACGAAACTCACCAATCATAAGTAATGGCAGATGTGTATGTGATACTATGGTGGATGTTTCATCATGCTTAAGTAATGGCAGAAAAGCACCCTGAGATTTAACCCATGAAGTGTCTGGTGATGGAATCCTATTTTTTAGTATGTGTGTTCTATTTGAACTTTTATGATGATTTGAGTTGTTTTTTTTTTTTTTTTTTTCAGAACTGTGATTTATGTGGGTCCACTACCCACTTACAGAGTTTTGTCTCTTTTTGTTGGTCTTTTCTTTCTTCCTTGAAGATATTGGTCATGGCCTTTGTGTTTGGCTGTGCTTCGGTTAGCTCACCCCTAAACTGGAATGGATTCGCTGCCTAGTTCTGAAGAATCAAGTTTAAGGTAAGTATACAAGGTTTGGCATCTTGTATTAAAAATAAAAATTACTTAATCTATGGTTTGCATAAAGTGAATCTCGTCATTGTGGAGTTTCTTTTGGTAGTGTTTATTTACTGTGTGAAATCAATTCTAGGACTTATCTAGGTGTAAGGAAACATTGTCAACCCTTAAAGCCATGCAGGGGCAAGGAGCCTATCCACAACTAGAACTGGACATAGCTCACCTTGAAAAGGAAATTGAGTTATATTCATTGGAGAAGCTGTGTTATGAAGCTCAAATGATGGTATGGTAAATGAGAATGCTTCATCTCCTTTTCAAATAGGTATTCTCTCTCTGTATATTTGATCACTTTAATGTTAATGCATTAATCTGTTTATCTTACTCGGAAAGTGGTTGTGAACTTTATTGGATTGAACATGAAACTATGTGGATTGAACGCCTAGCAATGACAAAAGTTTTGTATCATGATAATATTTGTTCCTACGGTTTATTTGAGTGATAATAATTATATAAACGGTTTGGATGTCATATAAAAATTACGGTCAACTCCAAAAAGGTTTCAACGGTGTACGTGGCTGTTCCCACTATTTTGTTAGTACAGCCACCTGAGTTTTGAATCTGCCTGATTTTTAGAATCCTGTCCCACCGTTGTCTTTCAAAATAGATGAATAGAGTGGATGTGGACCCCACAGAAATATCTCTATGCCTAGGGGCACATGCAATCCTACACATACATCAAGGTGGGCCCCACGGTTAGGGACTGACCAACTAAGCTGCTACCCTGACTCACCTTTGAAGAATGTATTGATTCAGTAACTTTGAAGAATGTAATATTCTTGAAAACAAACTGTGTGGTGTTCTTTCCTTGCTGATTGTTGGACTTGGGTTAGAGATTTTCATTGTCTTTTTCTTTATTTATTTATTTATTTTTGCTACAAATATGCATCCAGAATTAATATTCCTCATTTTTAAAATCACTTTATTGGATGATGAATTATGAGATCCTTGACCGAGGGTGTGCACAAGATACTTAGATTTTGAGGAGACTGCAGTAGTTTGGTATTTGTTCTGTAGCATTGATGTTGGACAGTGATGGTCCTGCAGTCTATATAAGTTATTGATGTTCTTAGATATGAGAAGATAAATTGCTTCATTACATTTTTTGTGCAGGAAATTGCTTCACATCTGGGCTTTCCTGATGGTTCTGTAAGTCACTATGGTATGGATGTTGATGTTACTAGTGTGTTATTAATGGTTGACATTGTTCTTTATGGTTCATTTCAAGAGGAACACTGTTTTCCTCCATTGCTAATTAGAGCCATGTCCTTCGAAGTACCCATCATTGCTCCTGATTTGGCTAGCATAAAAAGATATTTGAGTTTAGTGCCATTTAAACTCATCCTTGTTTCCTTTACATTTACATGATTGAAGTTCGCAATTTTTATTTTTATTTTATATTTATTAAAAAAACCCATCTTAATACAGGTTGTTAATGGAGTCCATGGTTTGATTTTTCAAGCACGTGAACCTGAGACATTGACTAGAGCTTTCTCGATTTTAGTATCGGACATGAAGCTGTCTAAATTTGCTCATGTAGTTGCTTCCTCTGGAAAGTTACTTGCTAGGAACACACTAGCATCAGAGTTTATAACAGGCTATGCAAAGCTTTTAGAAAATGTTCTTCAGTTTCCATCAGATTCCATGCTCCCCAGGTCCATTTCTCAGCTTCAAAAATACAATTGGGAGTGGAATTTGTTCAGGAAGAAATCATATGAGAGAGGCACGAGCCAACAATGAAGCCAGAACTGAACTTGAGAGTCGTTTGAGAGAAGCTGGGGAGCGAGAAGCTACCTTTGTTCAAGCACTTGAATAACTGAGGCAGACTCTTAGTAGAACAGAGCAGCAGGTATTTATTTGATCCTGATTCTTGGCCCGTAATTTCACCAAGTAACAAAAAATGATTCATTTGTTGGTTTGCTGTTGTAGGCAGTTTTTAGAGAGGACATGGTTTGAAGAGACATTGATGATCTTCAAAGATTGGGTGGTATGCAACAACAAAAAGTTTAAAATTGTAGTAATTGCCTGTTTTTAGCTTATCTTATTTATCTTTTTTTTTTTTTGCCATTAAAAGTCTCCGTTATAGCGTTTGTAGAGTAATGCCTTGTAACTCATCTTATGAATGCATTTGTTAAAAGAATATCTAATTTAAGAATGTATATGACTTTTCTTTTTCTTTTTATTTTCCTGCTTTAGAATACCAACTACTGTCTTTTTCTCATGATTTGGATGAGAAATTGTTTGGTATTTTGGCTCATGATTTGGATTTTTGCAGGGATGGTGTGAGTAAAGGCCAGTTCAGTCAAGTTTTTCTTTATGAATTAGATGCAATTAGGAAGGTGATTTTCCATACTTGGGTCCTAGTTGCATTGTCCTTCTATAACAAATTTTTTTTAAAAAAAAGTTTAGTCATATGAAAACTTTGTAATGGTGCCATTTCTATGTTCAATATTCCACCTTACATGCCTGTGTTTCATTGGAGGAAGGATATGTTCCACCTGTGACGTTTATGGTAGTTCAAAAGAGACCACACATGGCTTTTCCCTGCAGGGACCATAATTCAACTGACAGGAGTGGTAACATGTTACCAGGTATGTCAAGCTGTCATTATTATTATTATTATTATTTTTTTTTTTATTCTTGATATGGTTCCCATGCCCTTTTTTTTTGTTATATTGGCATAAATTGTTGTTTTGGTTAGGAACTGTTGTTGATACGGAACCCAATTGAGTTTGATTTTTATCTCTACAGCCATGCTGGTATTCAGGTAACTGCTGGCTCGAATGGTAGCACGATGGTTCTTGTTGGCCATGATGAATGGTTGTCTTATGTTGTTATTTTATTGTCTTGTGTGTATTTTTCAGGGAACAAGCCATCCCACCCACTATCATGTTCCATGGGATGAGAACAAGTTCACAGCATATGCATTGCAAAAGCTAATGAACAATCTCTGCTACACGTAATTATCAGCCAACGTAGAGGTAGATATCATCCAAACTTAACTGTTGGCAAAATTTAAAGGAATATTTTAAATTGGATCTTTTGCCATTATAATACCTTGAGGATCTACTATTAGACTTCAAACCTTCAGCCAGGATGGGTGGAGTGTGCCGAACTATGAAGAATAATTCTACAAGTTGATGATGGACTCTATGAGCTATGATGTGTAGCGTACCATACAACATTAGAGAGTATACCATATCTGATTTCAAATGATGTGCATATATTAGTTTTCTGGTAAAAATTTAGAGCATGCCTTACCAGATGCCAATTTTGACTTGCAACATATCTCTTGGTTGTGATGAACACCCATTATTTGTTTTGTAGCAGCAGGAGATTTTTTTGGCTTCTGGATGTTTGCATCCTTGTGTGCTTCAACACCTTTTTTTTTGGGGTTAGCTTGTTAGTACACACCCACTGTCAGTACACGCACTGTTAGCCAACCCTACTAGGGATTGATACCAAGACCTACAGTGTTGAAACGAGGTATCTCCACTTAGTCTACCAGTTGTGCTATGGATCAAAGTGTTGTGTGCTTTAGCACCTGATTTTTAACATGGGCTGGACAAATAGGAGATGCCTAGCCAATCAAAGCTAATCGTGTCAGCTGTTACAAGCCCAATTATACCAAACCTTGGTTTTTCGATTGGGTTTCCTTAAGTGCATTTGTAGTTTGTTTTGAAAACTTTAAATAGACATATAACTTTTTTATATTGGTATTGTGCTTTTATGAATGAATTAAATTGAATGATTTTATTTGATTGATTGAATGAATGATTATACACATGTTTATGAATAGATTAAAATAGATGATTTATCCTCAGTTGTTGCGAATTGAGGTTAAAAATTGAATTTAACCTTAGTTGATGCCAACAAAGGACAAATCCACATTTACCCTCAATTATTTAAATGACAGTTAACTTTTTTTTTTTTTTTTTTGGTATTGTGCTTTTATGAATGGATTAAATTGAATGATTCTATTTGATTGATTGAATGAATGATTATGCACAAGTTTATGAATGATTAAAATAGTTCAAACTGAGACTACAACTCCCGTGGCTAAAGGCTTTAGCCTTGGTTCTTGAGAATTGAGGTTGAAAATAGATTTAGCTTTTGTTGTAGGCAATCGAGGCTAAAATTTGGATTTAGTCTCGGTTGGAAACAAATCTCATTGTCTAAGATTGCATAGAATGCGTCAAATTCTCAATTGAATGTAATTTAAAAAATGAATGTTCAATCCAAATGGCATTACTACCAATTATCCGTAGCTAGTGAAAACTACTACGGATCTAATCTGTAGCTATAGGTATATTGACTATAGAAAGCAAGCTACGGCCTTTATTCATAGCTAGTGATAGTTATTGCTACGAATTTAATCTGTAGGTGTAGAGCATATCGGTACAGAAATTATAGCTACGGCTTTTATCCGTAGCTAGAATATCAATTGCACGGATATAACCCGTAGCAATTGCTTTTCGACTCTAGCTACTCCACCAATAGCGATGGACGTGCTATGGATTACTTAGAATACTTCAGCTACGGTTTTTAGCCGTAGCCTTTTCCCATTTTCCTAGCAGTCTCTCAAGGGATGGGTGTTCATGTTGCTGCTTCACACGTGACCAAAAATACAGCATTTGGACATTCCCAGCCCTTAAGCCAGTGGCACACAGAAATGGCTCACATTGATGAGAAAAGGGCCACCATTCGATGGTCAGATGAAAGTAAACTATGATTAGTGGCCAATTTAGTGTTGGATCCCGTGGGATACCTAGTTCGGATTTCAACCCCGATGAGCCATGTGTGTCAATCATCATTAGGAAGTACTATTATTTAAACATTTTCGATTATAGAGTATTAACGGTTAAAAAATCAGTAAATAAAGTGTTTGGTATTTTAACCCAAAATCAGGTCCATTTAATAACTACTTCCCAACCATGTTGGATCAAGTTGATTTTGAGAAGACCTAGACTCATTTACTAACTCAGATCAAACTTTTAGACCTAGAGCCACCTCATGGGTTCAAATTTTGACATAGACCCACTTGGGTCCAATGACCCTTGAGTCCATTCAACACATTTGTACCCCTATATATTCTAGGGAAAGGTGAAAAATATGATAGATGGGCCGGGTTGAATTAAAATTTGAACAGGGCTGGTTCAACAGATCTAAGACAGAGCTTCCTATGTGAATGGCCCGAATCCCTATTCACCATTGACCCTTCCACATCCACGGTGATGATCATGTAAAGGGATAGTTGTCAGGGTCTCGGATTGCTTAGTGTAGCAGACAACACCTACCGGAAATGCTCCGTGGACCCCACCATGATGTATGTGTTTTATTTACATAGTCCATCCATTTTGCCAGCTCTTTTTATGGGCATGGGCCCAAAAATGAGGCAGATCAATCTCACCGGAGGAAACGGTGGTGATTTACGTGTGGTACACTTGAAATTTGGTGATCTGACTCACTTTTGGGTTCATGCTCTAAAATGAACAATCGAAATGCGGCCACGGGACGGACGAAGGTGCTGCTATGTGCTGCTACCTACGCAATCCTATTCCGTCGTCTCTGCTTATAGATCCCACTCATTTTTTAAGTTGCAGGTAGTTTTGATTTTCATCATCCTCTAACTCTCAGCAGATCTCTCTCTCTCTCTCTCTCTCTCTCTCTCTCTCTCATGACGATATCCTCAATGTTCCTCTCCTTCTCTTCTCTCCCCCGTCCATCATCTCTTCCTCCATTTCCATCTCCATTCATCTCTCCCCAAAACTCCCCCTTCTTCAACACCTCCATCGTCCTCTCTCTCAATCCCCCACAAGAAAGAGTCCCACCACAAGAGCTTTCACAGGCTAGCAATAATACAAAGAAGCCATCAAAGACAAGGACCTCGCCCAAACACTTCGCTTCTTGAAATCCGTCAAATCCCTTCCCCTCCAATCCTCTCTCGATGGCGACAGCAGCAGCGCCGGTCTTTTGCAGCTACAGTGGCCAAAGAGGGACTGGGAAGTGCTCGACACTTGCTTGAATGCCGATGACATGAAGCTCGTCAGCAGCGCCTACAAGTTCCCCCACTACAGGGGCTTCCTCCCTGATATTGGGAAGTGCAAGAACATCAGTAATTCTGTGAATATGTTTGTTTCGGGGTCTTGAATTACTGTTGGAATTATTTTATTGTGGTGATTAAGATGGTAATTTGATGATTTTGTAGGGATTGTTTTATGAATTCTGGTGATTTTTTGTTTATTTATGCGAATGCTGAGGTGGGTTTCTGGGACTACTTTCATTTGCATATTTGTGGGCCCTGAATTTGACTAATTTGAACAAGAAACTTGTTTATGTGATTCAAGAAATGTTGAAATGCAAATGACTCGAGTAGAAGCTCGACATTTTCATGGGTATCTGGATGATTATTTAGTTGGGTTTTTACGAAATTTTAAAGGGTTGTTTGTCTCCCTGGAATCAAAAGAGCCTAAGGGGTCCTTCGGCAACTTTGAGAAAGAGATTCTGTTAGTCATGGTTGGGTACTGGGAATGTAAATATGTGGAATTCAGAAACTGCATTTGGGTAGTGGGAAATAATGTGGGCTGTGCAGGTCCATTTAATTTATTAAAAAACAAAAAAAAAAAAACACTAAAAAAGTGACTGTTCGCAGAGAATTCATTTCCCTGAAATTTGCAAACTAACCTTTTGCTAGGGCCTCAAATATTGGAATTTGCCCCTAAAGGACCCGTTTGCACCAAAAGTTAAGCCTGGATAGCCGTCTAGTCAGGCGTGTCCTGCTCTAATTGTCTGGCTAGCCGATCAAAGCTGTTCTAACTAGGCCAGTCTGCTGTTTGTTGGAACCTATCTAGTATAGTAAAAACAAGCCTGTTTGTTGTTTGAAGTCTCTAGGTCTTATTTTCTCCTTGAAAACACTAGGAGCTCTGTGGGGACCTATCAGGCTATCAGAGTGGAATCCACTTTGTCCATCAGGATTCTCCCCTCGTAAGTACTTTACAAACAAAAAATTAAGTCAATAAAAAACTCAGTTGGGCCATACAATAAGAAAATATAATGTAAAATCATGGGTTAACCCCTAAAAATCAAGTGTTGTGGCCCACCTAAGTTTTCAATCATCAAAATATTTTGTATGTCCCTTCCTCTTGGTGGGAGGAACCTAATTACAGGTTGGGTTCATTTTGTACTATCTTATTCACAAGCTGTGAATCTGATTGATCTGAGGGCCTAAATCACGAGGGAGGGAGGGACAGTTGTCTAGGTTTGCTATGAACTTAAATAGTTGTTTTTCTTCCTAGTGTACTTTTCCAGTTTGTTAGTGTTTTGTTTCTCATGGTTGGGTAGGAATGTAATTTTTTGGAATCCAGAAATTGTGTTTATGTGTTGGGAAAGAATTGATACGAATTCTACTAGTTAATATTTATAATTAAAGAAAAAATGCGACTATTGGGAAGGAATCCATTTCCTTGGAATTTGTAGGCCAAAATCTAACAAGGAACAAAACACAAAAGATAGAATCTATTTCTGACTGGAAACTGTTTCTAAGTTTCCCCATGGTCCCAAAGTAGAAATTTACCCCTACTTACGGATTTCATTTATAGGTACTTTCCCAGGTAGCCAAGCAACCCCTGAGATGGGTTTTTAGTTGGGTTCCAAGGTTCACATTCTCAGGAGCTTGAAATTCAGTTACTTGAACAAAAATTTGAATGCTTTTGTGAGTATTACAAACATAAAATACAAATAAAGTGACTGGAAACTCGTTGATCATATGATTATCTGCAAGATTGATGAATTACAATTTTTTATGAGTGTTTTGACGGAGCAACAATCCCCTTTAGTTTTTAAAGCAATTGGACAATCCTGTTCACCCATGTGTCGTCTGATGTAATGGGCCATCGGTTTTGGCCAACGACCAATATAAGCTGGTGTACATTGGAACCAAAAAACTGGACCAAAAGTAGAGGAAAGAATGCTTAGAAAACATAGGGAGCCAATGCCACTTCCCTGTTTTTATTCTATTTGAGAACTCTTCCTTTATGTGAGAGTGTTTTCACGGAGCGACAATCCCCATCAGGTACAATTAGTTTGAATACTTTTGATTATGCACTAAAACATTCTCAATGTTCAATTTAAATATTTGAAAGAAAAGAAAAAAAAAAAACCAAGTGCACACCAAGGAAAAATACCATGTAAATTTACTAACATCATTAATGAAATGCTCCAAGCTTTCCCAATAAAAATCTACCAACATCATTCATTATATCCAACAGCAAAACAGAGTTCATCACTAGATATAGATAGTACAAATTCCAAAGGTTTGTTGGGTACAAATATAACATAAAAAGGAACTAGAGTCCACAGATTTAATGGAGACAGGAAATTAAAAGCGAGGGAGCACATGATGAACAGTACACATTGTTGGATGACAAGACTTTGATGTTAAATGCATGAAATTTGGGGTTGCCTCTAGATGATAGAAATCGCCTTTCTTTGAGTCATGCAGCAGTAATCTCCCCTACTGATGTTCCTTCATAAAGAAAACAGTTAGATGAAACTCAAAGTAAAGCAAATACCAATTAGCTAGATAGGGTGACCTGGATGCCAAATGCATCTGTGTGCATGTGATGGCTTCTATATACTTAGCCACCTCGATCGTTTCTCAAATTTGAACACTCCAGAGATGGTGATCAACTAGAAGAAACCGCTGACATGTAGGGCATGTGAGCCATTGCTATGCTTTTCTAAATCATTTATTTTTTATTTTTCTTTTTGTTATGGTCAGGAATGCAGTGGAACCATCAGATGGATCACTCATCTGTACCATACATAAAGTGGGGAGGTCCTTGTGGGCATACCACTACCAAAGGAAAGTAGAGCCATTAGAACTGGAATGTGGTAGCGCCATCCCTCTACTGTATTTTCATTGGTCATGAGCATGTGTCAACCGAGACCATCAATTGAGCTTGTCCATCTAGTAGGACCCATATCAGATCATGTTCCAAAAGAAACATTTATTTTGTTCATTTTATATATACATAAACAAACACACACACACAGAGCATGATAGAAGTCACATGAGTCAATGAGAGTTGCAATCAATCAAACAAGTTCCAACCTCCCCCTGCATTGACCAATCAACAGAAGTTAAGCCAAGCAGCCACATCTAGTATCAAATTATTTGCCTTGTTTGTTTGAACGAATAGGAGATCTAGTTTGAGAATGTTATGAAAATGTAGCCAATTGAGATTACAATCATATGTTTTTCTAGCCTAAGAAAAGAAAATGAAGTTTTGCCTCCCTCTTGAGGGCAGTTATTCTTTGATCCTGTATTTTTTCATCTGCATCCTTAACACACATCAAACTAAAGTACATGAATGTTTATGACATAGTTCAATCATGTTCATGCATGATGCAATAACAATTCACTTGCCACCTTGCAATTGCTTTCCATTGAATCTAGGTCCAAGGAATTCTTATATCATGCATGATTGTCACATGCACCTCTATGAGACAGGTGGAAACATGACGAAATCCAGACAGCTTTTCCAGCAGCCTCAATGTGGATGCTCATAGTCAAACGGATTGATCAAAGAGATTAATTTTAGAGTGGGATGTTAAAAGAAAAGCAGATGGAAGGTTTGAATGCAGTTGGAATCACCCTGCCATTGACCCTACTTGTACAAATTGACAAATTGAGGCTATCATGTACTATTCTTTCCAAGGATCATATACAATCTAGATCATCAGATAATGTGCTTGGTGGTAACGCATGAGATAGGCGACCCGAATCACGTTATTATCTATAGTATGATCAAATGGGAGGGTCTCATCAGTCTTAGTTCTTACATTTAACAAATGTTGCTGAATCTTCAATTGTATGCGTTGCATAGTAGTTTAGCACCCGTCTCACACGGGTGGGGCCTGAATCGCACTAGCCATCTACCACACATGGAACGCTCACAGCCAGTGACCCGCTGAATCTCACAAGCCACCTCATTTGAGCCCGGTATGAAAATGTTCATGCATAAATCACCCCCAGTATATCACTTTAATGTAGGACAAGTAGTCACTTGCTCTAAAAGCTCAAACTAATAGAGTGTGGTGAATCAATCATTGTATCTCATAGCCCAGGCTCCACATCCCATGAGTTAGGTCATTAGTCGAACCCCTCATGGGCCCCACATCATATGGGTTTCACCTCACACGAGCTACCCACCTCACACGGGTGGGGCCTGCCTCACACGGGCTGCCCACTCCAAGTGCCCCTGCATCTAATAGGCCACCCCACTCGAGCCCAGTTTGAAAATGCCCTTGCATTAGTTTTTTCCTTTGAATTTATACCACTTATTATTTTACTTTTAACCATCCATTTAATAGCCATTAATTGGTGATTATTGTGATTTTAGAGATATACTCCATTAACAATGGGACCCTACAATTTGGATATATAGTCTGGATGTACACTAGTGCCATGTGAAGAGGATGAGTCAGTACATAGCCAGAACCTTAAAGAAATTGATTATAAAAAAGAGAATCGAAAAGATTTAATGTGTTTGAGAAAATACCTGGTTAAAGAGAAAAACTTAAAAAACAAAAATAGCATTGAATGGCGTAACAGGTGGGATTGGGGCATTGGTCACCACAGAGAATTAATGAGGCAGGAACAGAGAAGCAGAGAATAATGCCATGTATTTCAAGAAAGGTTTTGAACTTCATGTATTAACTGCCACCATTAGTTTGAATCCTTTTGATTATGCAAAACATATTCTCACTGTTCAATTTAAATCTTTGAACAAACACTAATTGCATACCAAGGAAAAATACCATGTAAATCTACTAACATCATCAATGAAATGCTTTTCCATTAAAAAACAAAAAGTAAAAAAAAAGAGCTTTTCAAAAGAAAATCTACTAAGATCATCAATGAAATGTATCTAATAGGGAAATAGAGCTTGTCACTAGATATAGAAAGTACAAATTCCAAAGGTTTGATTTATTGGCTACACTAGAGTTAGCATATTTAAAGGAGAAAGCGCGTGACGAACCTTACATATTGTTGGATGACAAAACTTAGATGATAAGTGCAAGGAATTTGGAATTGCCATTAGATGACAGAAATTGCCTTTCTTCAAGTCATGCCACAGTAATCTCCCATTCTGATGGTCCTTCACAAAGAAAATAGTTGGATGAAACTCAAAAGTGAAGCAAATACTAATTAGCTATATAGGGAGGCTTTGGATGCCAAATGCACCTATATGTGTGTGTTGGTTTGGAATCTGCCAACCAGATGGCTAGGATCATCCAATTTATATATTTTTAATCATGTTTCATCAACAACAACAGGGGCAATTAAATGAACATACTGAATTGGCACGTCACCCTGTCATGTGTACTATGGAAAGGTCTCTGTAATCCTATACCAGTTCCACAGCTTTGCCATCATTTCTTCTTTCTATTAGAATTATTATATGACTAATTGCACAGCTGATTGGGGTATTTATTGAATCAGTACTGGGTCTATACACAGCATACATGGCATTTGTGATGTTTGCCGGGCAGCTAAGATTGCCTGAAGGTATTTTAACCAAGAATGTCGCGGGAAAAGCATGTGTATACATACCTGCTTCTGCTTCTGCTTCTGCTTCTTCCTCTTCAGCGGCATCTTTAAGAAGCAAGCCTAAAAAGGTAGAAAAAGAGGGAAGTGAGGTTAGAAATGTCTTCAAAAGAATTTATAGGTGGTTTTGACACTTGAAATTTGAAGAATCTACATCTATAGTAATTGGATTCTTGAGAATTTCAGTCTGTCAAGTTGTGTTTAACACCTTTAAATTTAAATAATCTCTAAGAATATGAAAAGTAGCTTTTAGAAAGAATTGTAAATGGTTTAAAATTAGAAATTGAACTTTGGCCAAATTCCAAATTGTTGAAAGTGAAAATTAGCTCTAGAATTAAATTTTAATTTCGAATGACAATAATTTGAAAAAAAAAAAAACTCTTTAAATGTCATCAATGATAATCAAGTACTTAACTTATTTAATTATTTGTCTATTGGATTGGCGGACATTTATTGGATGATTAAAAATAAAAAATATTCAATAATGTTTTTATTTCTATAAAAAAGTGTCCCCAATTAGAGTATAGGATTCTTGGACCAATCTAACTTTTAGGCTATGACATAGAGACAGTGATTCCATAAGTTAATTGGTTTAATATGACTTGATGCCATGTGCACCATTTCTAAATGTCTGTGTATCAAGTGTCCCATGTGGCTAGAGTATTAAATAACCTGACCAGTAGCATATCAGTCATACGTCAGGTCTGTTAAAAGTGATAGTCTGACCATGGAGGTTTGCTAATTTACACGTGTGGGCGTGTATCACAACATGATACATGCATGACATCTAGATCGCCTCACACAAAAGTCAGGCCAGTTTTCCCAATTGGGATGGGCGAAAATATATAAATACCAATGAACGGTTAGAAAAAAAAAAAAAAAAAACCGTCAATTTACTTTGTATTGCATGGCCCAGCTGAAGAGTGATTTAGTCTGATTTAGAGAAAATCTAAATAACTCTATCCAAAGTTCATTTTAGGTTATGATCCTGTAACTGTCAATTTTCTGTGGTGTTAGTGCCTTATCCACACCATCCGTCCGTTTAATTACCAGTTCATTTTAGGTTATGAGCCAGTAACTGAACCCTATCCAAAGTTCAAGCGATCCACACCACAGGAAACAATGGGAATTGAATGCCTACTGTTGAAATTTTTGTGGGGGCTACAGAATTTTAGATCTCTGTCTTTGTGACCTCATTGACAGGTTAACTCGGTAGTTGGATGAGAAATAACTGTGAGCAGTGAGAAGGTTTCAACAGTAGATAAAGAGTCACTATCCCATTGTTTCCTGTGGTGTAGTCCACTTGAACTTTGGATATGCTTCAATTTTGGGCTCGTGTACTAAAGTGATCTGGAAAAACAGATGAACGGTGTGGATAAAACACAGACATCCACAGTGGGCCCCACAGAGTTAACTCGGTAGTCTATACTCTGGACGCAATCCGCTTTTTCGGAGATTGAATGGGTAATTCGCGGCACACGTACGAGAGTAATAAAAAAAGGTATGGCGTGGCATAGTGCAGTGCTCGCGAATCGCCTCTTCAATGCCTCTAACGCAGGCTTCACAAATGGTTTTGGATATACAATATTAATAAAGTTTGGGTTACCCTTTAATTACCTGAATCTTCTTCTCTCCTCCATATATTCCACTTCCAACTAGATGTAAAATCGAATGGGAATGACTTGAGCTTCCGACAGTCCAAAACCTTGAGGAGTCTTATTTTTTCGTTTTTGCAGGCCGAAGCCCACATTTCTCCAATTTAGGAGAGGAGGCTTATTTTTATCCCGGAGGTGGATTTGCTATAACCCTCTTGCAAACTGGTTTAAACACCAGTATGGTGCGAATATCACCTTAAAAATAGCGGCACTGTAATGCATCTTAAGCCAATCTTTAAGTGTAAATTTTCGTTTCTTTTATTTCTATCTTTTCCATACGCCTCTCCTCCATGATCTCTCTGAAGCTCTTTTCGATTTGCATTTCGATGATAACCAAGCTTATTTTCCTAAAACGTATCCTATACACAGACAGTTTTAGCTGCCATCGCTGAGCTTCGTAGCATGCGGTTTGTGAATGGAGTGGGTCCACATAGTGGAATAATGGGAATTGAGTATCCCCTTGCTTTGTGGCTTTACAAGTAAGTTTATGGCATCATGAAACCAACTTCATGTCATGCATGGAGAGAGATTACATATGATTGTACCTTTAATATAATCAAAATTTTGATGTGTGATCTCCAGGCTGAAACCTTCTTTACTTTTCCATTTAATTTCAAGGGATTTGGGCTATAAGGCCTACAAAGTTACCTCTGTAGAGGATCTTTCCCATCCATTCATATCCATGTACTTTGGTGCAGCCTACTTGAACTGGCTATCAGAATATGAAGGGAGGTAGGTCTATCAACATGTCAAAATCTTTCATGTTCTAACCAAATGTCTGCTAGACTCTGGTGTGAATTTGGCATGCCATGTTCATTGGTGGTGGCATCTACCCTACACATAACATAGATGTATGCCAATCCAAAAAGTCCAAATCACGGGCCCCATTGTGCCTAAGTTCGATTTGGAAGAAGGGATTCTTTTGAGAAGTGGATTGCTTTCGAATCTGAAATGAATGCTTGGAATTGATGTAGATGTGTATTGTGCTTTTGAAAACTTCAAAACAAAGGTTGTCAAGAAAAATCCTGTGTTAATACATATTGTTGAGTTTTTTGCCCTTCTGTATCAACGTTTTGGTTGTTTCTAGTGAATCAAGCACCTTGATGATGACAATGGCATGTGTTTGTTCATCACTTCATCCAATGTGGATATGCTGTACAAACACCCGACTTCTAACTCCTCTTTGGTTTGTCATGTGTTTTGAACCATATATGGAGCAATGATACAGTAAGAATTCTACTAACCTTATAAGAGGTGGGAATTCTTATGTGGGGCCCATGTGGGCCCACCTACAATCAAAGTTGACCATTGGGCAGGAGGGCTCCCCCATGTATTATACATGACCCCAAAACCACCCCCAATGGACAATCACAGCCATTTTACTCATCCTTCCATTTTCCTTTCACTTAAATGTATTTGATCATTCAATCATGGTGATTTTTGGGCCATGTGCAATCCATGATAGATGCCATCCAACGCTCACTATGGCCACAGGTGGAACCACCTGGGCCCCACATAAACTTGCACCATGATGAGTTTGGTAGGATTCTTGCTACTGGCTCTGCATGTGTGTTTCTTGTACCCTGAATCATCAACCACGTTTTGAGAATTTTTCTCAGCACTGTTTCAAAGTACCAAAAAGTGCAACATGCAATACAGTTGGAAATTTGAACAATGGATAAAACCTTCATCACATCGGTGAAGAATGCTAACATTCACTAAGCCTCTACGGTGAATGTGCCCATTGATCCTATTCGTTCATTTGAATGGCCACCTTCAATACAATTCACTGTCCAAAACCTAGTGTCTGAACCATGTAAAAGGTAGCCTATAATGTCCTCTAAAACTGCATTGACAATCCAATCTAACCAACCAATTTGGGATTTGGGCAGTGGCTGATCCTAGAGGTTGCCATTCTAGATGAAATCCAATATCAATGGGCACATTCACCTGGTTGGGCCATTGAAGGTTAACAGTCTTTACCAAGGTGGTGAAGGTTAACAAAGCCCCCAAGTCTGAGTCTAGATATAGTGGGATTTAGAAAAATATATAATTTTTGTTTGTGAATTATTTCAGTTTGATGAAAAAAAGATCTGCAGATCAAATGCAGCCATAGTATTTGGTTAATGTAACATTATTCCAGGACACATACCATATGCAAAATGATACCTATGGATGTATGCGCGCCACTGCTCCTCCCTCAACAAGGCCATCATGAGCATGGGTCCCACATCCAACATCTCTCTCTAATGGGGGAAACTATTCATCTTCCTTTGTTCATGAAATTTCAAGTAAATCAAAGAATGGTTTTTCTTAAGCAGATCTAAGGCGTGGGACCAACCAGGACTCCATTGTCTCCCACGGATGTAGCAAATGCACTCATCATCCTAAACCTTGGGAAGTCTGAGTTAGACCCACAATAGCACATTAGATTGAATAGTCTCTCAATCTAGATATAAATCCAATCCATGAACACATACATTGAGCTTGATAGGTAAAATAATATTTTGAAAACATTTTCTTCTTAGTGAAGGCTGTTTTGGCTGAAACAGAAATCATGAAATTTCATGATATTTTGCACCAACTTAGACTTACTAATAATGAAATTTCATAATTTTTTATTGCAACCAAGCACAACCTAAGATAAAATACTATGTGTATGTTTCTTTTGAACATAGTTCGTAAAACATTTTCCAAAAAAAAAAAAAAAACTCCATATTACATCTGAAGTGATGGTGTAGATGCCAAAAGATCTTTCCTTTGTAGATAAGCTATTTTTTGTCAAGTGAACTAAACCCAGCTGCCTCATTTATAACTGTAGCATCATCACCCACCTACAAAACTGACCACTCACACAAAGTTGAGGTCAGATCAGGACACCTCGTGGGAAGTATTTAGATGATGGCACATGAAAGTCATACCAGGTGCTCGTCAGATCTACAGATTGCAGGCTCCCAGCAGCATAATCAACAAATGAAATAACTTCCTCAAACACACACCTCAAACAGCTAGTTGTCCATCTCTTTGTAACTCAAGATAGAAACCAATGTAGAGAGTCTCAATGTACAAGATAGAATATTGCATATCAGACCCCAGTTATTGCCAGGATTTACAAACATAGTATTGTTTAACGGCCTGATTTAATCATGTTTGTGATGCAGGGCGTATTCACGAGCACGGACTGGAAAGGATGCTAAAAGCATGGATTTAAAGCTCAGGCATCACCAAGGCAATGGACGGGACCCCATGGGACCATGAACGAGGATTTACACGTCAGAGATCAGAGAAATTCCAGTCACTCACTTCAAACAGGCCTGAAAGACATCCAGAATGCAGGATCATGGGGTTCCCACCATCTGATTGGCTCCAAACTTTATATGAGGCCTGATGATCATGAATTAACCGTACGCATCAAAAATCAGCCATTGGATCGCTGTGGAAGTGGCTCAACGGATAGAGCAGCCCTTTAAAACCTCAAGTGGGGCCCACCTAATCTCTGGATGCGCTTCAGTTTTGGACTCAACATCTTAAATTAAATGGGGAAGAAGATGGACGGAGAGGATTGTACAGATTCATCACGAGTGGACCCCATTGACATCGCCAGTGCACAGTGCGTAAGTGCACTCGATGTGCACCGAATCAAGCCGATCGGGTCAGCGCCGCTGACCTTATCCTTCTCATATACGGAGAGCAGCGGGCGAACACTGTTCGTCCGTTTTCGTGTAGTGGGCCCCATCCATCACTGGCTTCGACAATCAGAGCCGTCCATATGCTCTGCGAGGTGACCAACACCGTCGCCTAGCTTTCCTTTTTGGCCCATGCACACACACAGAGGCAGATTGCATGTAAACGCAGGAATGGACGGTGGGAACAAAGATCGCATGGGCCACACCGAATCCAACATGAAGCCAGCCATTTCTTACTGTTTTTTCGATGTGATTACAATGGACGGAGTGGATTTCAGAGAAACTGAAAGGATTGGGTCCCACCAACAGCCAGCGCAAGAAGCGCTGGCTCTGTTTCGCAGACTGTAAAAACCGGACGCTGTGGGCCCCTGTGTTCTTCTGATCACCGTCGGATTGATGATCCAGACCATCCACATGCTTCAACAGATGGCCATAGCCCTAGCCAAGGTGTAGGTTATCAACAAGTATGTTGATTTCGGGCCGTAAAATCAAATCAAGCGGAGGTTTTCTTTGCGAAAAGCAGGATTGCGCGCTGTGCACGGCAACGCAGTCCCTCTCCAATTCGAATTCTTTCCAGCGCGCAAACAGAGATCGGTGGCTGAAACGTGAAGGACAGTTTTGGAGGGACGTGAGGAGGTTGGCTGCTGGCAGTGTGTGGAGGAAAAAACGGAAGCAAAGAAGAAGAGTTTAGCTTTTTGCTGGACGTCAGGGAGGGAGAAAGAGAAACAGAGATTGGCTGGAGGCCTTGGCTGGAACAGGGGGCTGAAAATGAGAGAGAGAGAAAAGATGAGAGAGAAAAGATAATAAGTTTTTTCTTATTTTCTTTTATTTTTCATTTTCTTTTTCTTTTTATTTGCTTTGGGTTCAAGCCATTCATGTCTGGCTGAACCTCTTAGCTAGGGCTAAGAGGTGAAGCCTGTAGCGTGATGGGAGACTGTTATTATGCCTTTTATTTAGACTGAATTGAATTTTGATTTAATTTTATTATGAGAATATTTGTAGTCTTTAATGGCCTGTTGTGACTGACATTACAATGGGTTTGCAATGGCTTTGAGTATTTCCTTTTCCGTATTTTGATTGTGACGTAGGAAGCCCTGTTGTTCGCCATCGTCTCCTGGGCATGGCAGGATGGCGGTATCCTTCCTAACCTTCACAATCATCTGATTGGTTGGTAATTGGTTAAATTCTGTTGTTTGCTCTGTCTCCTGGGCATGGTTTGATGATAGAATCCATTCTAATTCATATTCCTTTCATCACATGAAGACTAAATCAAGTAGGTTCAGTTTGATTTCCATGAATCTTAATGCAGGCATAAGATCTCCCTGATCCCTACAAGTGGATCCTCTGAATCCCTAGTTTCCTTCCTCTGAATTCCTTCAGTTTTACATTAATCTCTCACCATTATTCATCAATTTATATTTGATTTAGATTGCATCTTAGGCTAGTTCTAGTCCTAGTTATTTCCAGATCACGTACAGGTATCAGTCCCTGTGGATTTGACCTCGGTCTTACCGAGTTTATTACTACATCACAACCCTATACTTGGGGAGTGAACAAGTTTTTGGCGCTGTTGCCGGGGACTGACGGTTATGATTTTTCTGAAATTAATTAGTTTTAGAATTAGGTTAGGATTAAGATTTTACTTACTTTAGGATAAAAGTTTTTATTTTATTTTATTCTATTGTTTTTAGAACTTAACCTGTTTTCCTGTTTTGTAGGATCCTGACATAAGTTCTTAAATTGGTAATTCCTTCCTAATTTCTCTACTTTTTCTTTTTTTAGAATTAAGGTTTAAATCTTAGAAATTTTCTAACTCTAGTATTTCTCTGTTTGTAGGAAATAGTTTATTTTAGAAACTTTCCTCTTTTGTTTTTAGAAACTAGGTTAGTTATTTCCCTTTTTAGAGATTACCCTTCTATTCTTGTTCTCTAGTAACTTTCTAATTCTAACTCTCTTAGAATCTAATTTGTTTCCAAATTTATTTTTAGAATTTTTGTTTAGGAACTAACCTTCCTATTTTGTAGGCCTTTAAGATAGAAATTTCTAATTCGGTAAGCTCCTTCCCTACTTTCTATTTTTCAGTTCTCTTTTAATAATTTACTTTCTAGTTTAGGTCTTTCCTAATTTATTTTAGAAATTTCCACTTTCTTTTAAGAATTCCTTCTTTTACAAATTAATTTACTGCTATTTTTCTTTTAAAGGATCGTTCTTCTCTTTTTAGAATCTAACTTATTTTTGTTTTATTTTGCAGGTTTTTAACTTAGGACTCCAATTTGGTAATTTCTTTCCAACTCTCCCTCTCTTTCTTTTTTTTCTTTTTCTTTCTTAGGATTAAGCTTTGAATTTGATTGAGGGCTGCGAGTGTTTCATGCCCAAGTGGGCCCGTGACAACACTTGACGTCTCTTGACTGAAGGAGGATTGGTTGAGGGATTGACTATCCATCGCAAGACTAGACACTGCTCGAAATCCCCTGAGTTAACTGAAGTTATGGCTGAAGACCAACCTCCTCTACTTCCACCAAGGGTAGAGGATACCCAAGATGAGAATGAGGTGCAACAGGCACCCCCGCCTCGTACTTTACGAGATTATCTATAACCGGCGGGAGTGAGTATGCCCTCATACATGATTTTCCCTCAAAACACAGGACAAATGGACATTAAGCCAGAAGTTATCCAACTCCTTCCCAAATTCCATGGACTTGAATCAGAGAGTCCATATTTACATTTGAAAGAGTTTGATGAGATTATAGCTACATTATATTTTCCTAATGTATCTGAGGATACAATTAGGCTGAAACTCTTTCCTTTTTCCTTAAAAGAGAAAGCTAAGACATGGTTACATTCACTGCGTCCTAGATCCATTGGCACATGGAACGACATGCAGAGGGAATTCATAAAAAAATTCTTCCCACTCATAAAACGATTACCCTCAGAAAAGCAATCATGAACTTTGCCCAAAAGGAAGATGAAACATTCTTCCAATGTTGGGAAAGGTTCAAAGATTTGGTCAGTTCATGCCCACAACACGGATTTGAAACGTGGCGCATTACAAATTTTTTCTACGATGGACTGACATCTTCCATGCGCCAAATGGTCAAGACAATGTGTAATGGAGAGTTCATTAATAAAGATGTCGACGAGGTATGGGACTACCTCGACAGTTTGGCTGAAAAAACACAATCTTGGGACTATTACCCAAAGTCGAACACCACGTCTAGGCCGACTCAATTAAAGGAGAAAGGTGGATTATATCTCTTGAAAGAAGAGGATGATCTCAAGTGTAAAGTGACTACGCTCATAAGGAAAGTTGAGGCCATGGAAGGAAAGAAGGATAAGGTTAATGAAATTGTTTGCGGCATCTGTGATTGCAACATTCATACAACTGAAAATTGTCCTACAATACCCGCCTTTCGAGGAGTGTTGAATGAACAAGCTAATGCCATAAACAACTATCAAAGACCTTTTACTAGACCTAACTCCAATGCATACAATCCTGGTTGGAAAAATCATCCAAACTTTAGTTGGAGGAATGGACAAACGGCTACTCCTCCAGGTTTCTTCAATCAAAATCCAAATCAAGTGAAACCTCAAGAGGAACCGGTTCAAAATTTATTACAAGAGTGGCTCGAGGCAATGCGGGAATTACTGATTTTATGCAAAGATAAATTCTCGTATGACGGTTATAGAAAAGGGGATGCTTCTTGCACAAACTCTCCCCAATCCTAAACCGCGATACGAGATTAATGATCCCAGCTCTTCAAATCAGATTGGGCACGCTAAATCCATCACCACTCTTAGGAGTGGAAAGATCATTGATAAAACTCTTCCGGTTAGGCCCGAAAAGCCTCAAGAACCAGAAGAGGACAACAATGATGGATCCAGTGATGCCCCACAAAAAGTAGAACCGGAACTTCTAGAGAAGCCAGTTGCTCCATTCCCCCAAAGGTTGGTTTCACCAAAACCTCTCTCTAACTCTCAGGATATCCTAGAGGTGTTGAAACAAGTGAAAGTCAACATTCCTCTACTTGATGTCGTTAAACAGATACCTTCATATGCCAAATTCCTGAAAGACTTATGCACGACCAAAAGACGGCAAAGTATTCAAAAGAAAATTTTCTTGACTGAGAAAGTGAGTGCCATCCTAAAGCAAGACGTGCCACAGAAATTCAAGGATCCCGGTAGCCCAACCATATCATGTGTAATCGGGGACCATCGAATTGATCATGCACTTCTTGACTTAGGAGCGAGCGTCAATCTGATTCCCTACGCGGTATACAAACAGTTAGGTTTGGGTGAATTAAAACCCACCCTAACCACACTACAACTTGCTGATCGCTCTGTTCGTGTACTAAGAGGGATAATTGAGGATGTGTTGGTCCAAGTTGATAGATTTTACTACCCTGTAGATTTTATCATCCTGGACACCGAACCCATCAATAACATAAGCACTCAGATCCCCGTCATTCTTGGCCGCCCATTCCTTGCCACTTCAAATGCAATTATCAATTGCAGGAATGGTGTCATGACTATGTCTTTTGGAAATATGACATTGGAGTCAAACATATTTTTCAATAACGGCAGAAACTTCGAGGATGATGACGATTTTCACGACATTAACATGATTGACTCTTTAGTGGAAGATACGACACCTCTAACCTTATCCTCTGACTCTCTAGAGACGTGTCTGACCCACTCCCATGATTTTGATGATGACATGATTAGGGAGACGTGTGCCTTGCTTGATACTGTACCGGTACTTGAAGTTAACTGGTGGAGGCCACAATTTGAAGAATTGTCACAAACCGATGTAATACCTCTACCGTCTAACCTCAAACCGCCGAAGCTTGACCTAAAACCTTTGCCCTCTGATTTGAAATATGCCTATTTAAGTCAAGATAAGACATACCCGATGGTGATCTCTGCCCACCTGGAGAAAGAACAGGAGAGTATGCTCATATCTACTCTCATTGAGCATAAATGAGCCCTAGGATGGACGATAGCAGACCTCAAGGGAATCGATCCCTCGATTTGTACTCACCGCATATATCTTGAGGATAATGCAAAAACCGCTCAGCAACCACAATGTAAACTAAATCCAAACATGAAGGAAGTGGTTAAGGCTGAGGTTCTTAAACTATTAGACGTGGGTATCATATACCCTATATCTGATAATCAATGGGTTAGTCCAACTCAAGTGGTCCCTAAGAAGTCCGGAATCACCATCGTAGCCAATGCCAATAATGAACTCGTGCCAACTAGAGTCACTATTGGTTGGAGAATGTGCATTGACTACAGGAAGTTGAATACCGTCACAAGGAAAGACCACTTTCCTTTACCATTCATTGATCAGATCCTGGAAAGGTTAGCTGGTCATTCCTATTACAGTTTCCTTGACGGGTATTCGGGCTACAACCAGATAGAGATAGCCCCTGAAGACTAGGAAAAGACCACATTTACATGTCCCTACGGCACCTTTGCCTATCGAAGGATGCCATTCGGACTATGTAATGCCCCTGCCACCTTTCAGCGATGTATGCTTAGTATCTTTTCTGATATGGTGGGGCAATATCTAGAGGTCTTCATGGATGATTTCTCTGTTTACGGTCCATCTTTCAGCAAGTGCTTGGAAAGTCTTAAATGTGTGCTGAAAAGATGTGAAGAAAAGAACTTGGTACTTAATTGGGAGAAGTGCCATTTCATGGTTCAGAAGGAAATTGTCCTTGGGCATATCATCTCGTCCAAAGGAATCGAGGTAGATAAGGCAAAAATCGATCTTATCTCTAACCTACCTCCACCCAAGAACATCAGAGACGTGCGATCCTTCTTAGGACACGCAGGATTTTACAGGCGATTCATAAAGGACTTTAGTCTCCTCTCTCGTCCTTTATGTACTCTTCTTCAAAAGGATGCTCCGTACGAGTGGACTGAGCAATGCCAGGAAGCTTTCACTAAGCTTAAGGGCACGTTAACCACTGCACCTATCATGCAGCCACCCGACTGGGGCCTTTCTTTTGAGCTTATGTGCGACGCTTCTGATTATGCTCTTAGAGCGGTTCTAGGTCAGAAAAAAGATAAGAGGCCCCACGCCATTCATTACGCGAGTAGAACTCTAAATCTTGCCCAAGTGAACTACTCGACTACGGAAAAGGAACTCCTAGCCGTAGTGTTCGCTTTGGATAAATTTAGGTCCTACTTGATCGGATCCAAGATCATTATCTACACAGATCATGCGGCACTTAAGTATCTTCTTTCTAAGAATGATTCTAAGCCCCGCCTGATACGATGGATCCTTCTACTCCAAGAATTCGATTTGGAAATTAAAGATAAAAAGGGAGTAGAAAATGTTGTGGCCGATCACCTTTCTCGCCTTAATACCTCTGATTCCCTTGAGACGCCCCATATCAATGACATGTTCCCTGATGAACAACTGTTTGTAGTCTCCCATTCACCTTGGTTGATATTGCTAATTATCTTGCTACGGTGCCATATCGACACAATGGAGCGCAAGATAAGAAGAAAATTTTCACCGAGGTGCGCAACTTTTTAAGGATGATCCTTATTTATTTAAATATTGCCCACCAAATTCTAAGGAGATGTGTACCGGACGATGAGCATCAGAGCGTCATCTCCTGTCACTCTCAGGCTGTGGTGGTCACTTTTCGCTAAAAAGACCACGGCCAAGATTCTGCATGTGGCTTTTCTTGGCCCACTATGTTTAGGGACACTCATGAGTTTTGCAAAGCTTGTGAGCGTTGTCAGAAATTGGGAGCATTGTCCCATCGAAATATGATGCCTTTGAATCCCATCCTTATCATTGAAGCATTTGATTGCTGGGGCATCGATTTCATGGGACCATTCCCCCAATCGTTTGGAAATCTGTACATTTTGCTCGCCGTGGATTATGTCACTAAATGGGTTGAAGCGATTCCGTGTCGAACTAATGACCATCGCACGGTCATTAAATTCCTAAAAGAAAACATCCTTTCTCGATTCGGAACGCCTCGAGCCATCATTAGTGATGGGGGCTCACACTTTTGTAATAGACCATTCGAGAGCTTAATGAAGAAATACGGTATCTCTCATAACGTGAGCACCTCGTAACACCCGCAGACAAGTGGGCAAGCTGAGATTTCTAATAGGGAAATTAAACACATTTTGGAGAAAACGGTTAACCCTGATCGTAAGGATTGGTCAATCCGATTGACCGATGCCTTATGGGCATACCGTACTGCCTTTAAAACCCCTATTGGAATGTCTCCCTTTAGACTTGTCTATGGGAAAGCTTGTCACTTGCCTGTGGAGCTGGAACATAAAGCATACTGGGCGATCAAAAATCTTAATTTCAATCTGGACAACGCTGGCTCACTACGCAAACTTCAATTGAATGAACTTGAGGAAATCCGGAATGATGCGTACGATAATTCGAGAATTTACAAGGACAAGATGAAAGCATTTCATGACCAACACATTTTGCGAAAATCATTCACGCCTGGTCAGAAGGTCCTTTTGTACAATTCTTGATTACATCTCTTTCCGGGTAAGCTTCGATCTCGTTGGACCGGCCCTTACATTGTTGTTACTGTTTTTCCTCATGGGGCCGTTGAAATTAGAGATCCCGACAATGGCAAGGAGTTTAAAGTCAATGGACATCGATTGAAACCATTTGTCGAGAAATTTGATTCAGAGGACATGTCCATACCTCTGACTGATCCTGTTTACCAGGATTGATCTCCTAGTCTGATGGAGGTATAGGTAGGTTTATCGCTTTCATAGGACTAGAGCTATTGCTTTATTTGTCTGGCTGAAGACGGTAAACTTAGCGCTCCTGGGAGGCAACCCAGCTCTTCATTTCATTTTGTTTTTATCATTAGTTAGTTCAATGTTTGTAGGTAACATTACTGCAAACCCTCACGAGACTACAACTCGTCCACTAGGGGTAACCTAGGGGTTTAAAGGCTTGTTGCATACGCTAAATGCAATCGAGAGCACCTACGAAAGTGGTATAGTTATGATTTTATTTTTGTTATTTTTGTATTGCTTTCTCTCTCGTGCTGACCGACGCCCATGCTGCGATCTCTTGGAAAGTGTTTCTCGATTCATCATCCAAGTACTATCTTCCCATCACTTCATATTCACTTTTCGTTGTCCCATGTGCATTGCATGCTTATTTCTTTTTACATTGAGGACAATGTAGATTTTTAGTTGGAGGTGGGAGATTAGGTTTCCTAATCAGTGTTTTCTTGGTCTTGAGCAAAAGTTGTGAAAATATTTAATTTTTCAGGCTTTCTGATGAATTCGAAGTGATTTTGACGGTCATCTAGGGCACTTAGAATTTCAAGATGCGTGATGTTGGTACTTTATGACTCTTGGATTCTGTTATCTATTAAATTTTACAGCTAAGTTTGAATCGTTAATCCATTACTAGAATTTGTAAACATTGATTGAGACATGAATTCACAGGACACATCTCGCGTGCAGATTAAGGTTTCAGTTCGATATTGAAGGATTAACTTGGTAATCACTAAACATGAAAGGAACCAACTTGGAAAATTGAATGGATTGGGCGAACAGTCTTTACCATAGGTTTGCTCCCTATATGTGAGGATTCGATTCCCCATGGATGATATTTGAAAAAGAGTTGGGCGAACAGTCTTTACCATAGGGTTGCTCCCTATAGGTGAGGATTTGATCTCTCTTCTTGGCGTTACTTCTAATGAAAAAGTCAAAAATTAAAAGAATAAAAAGATAATGTGTGAGGCAAGTTCTGGTTATCGTGATTTCTCTTATTGGTTACAAATGATAACCTTAAATAGAGAAGTGAATTTTAATGTTGATAATTCGAGATTAGACTATGCATCCATGGAATTTAATGTTTAGAATTGTTCTAATAGATGGATTAATATTTGAGCTTGATTATGAAGTACCGTGAGCTTGATTCCAGGAGAAAGTAATGCCAACATTCATGAATCTTAGAATTCGAGTATCTGAATTGTTTTTCATAAATCTCTTGGGTTTGTAGAAATTGTCCTGTAATTCTCAATTTATTTTTCGCATACCTTGCTCGGGACTAGCAAGATGCTGGTTGGGGGTTGTGTTGAGGGTCGAATATTGCATATCAGACCCCAGTTATTGCCAGGATTTACAAACATAGTATTGTTTAACGGCCTGATTTAATCATGTTTGTGATGCAGGGCGTATTCACGAGCACGGACTGGAAAGGATGCCAAAAGCATGGATTTAAAGCTCAGGCATCACCAAGGCAATGGACGGGACCCCATGGGACCATGAACGAGGATTTACACGTCAAAGATCAGAGAAATTCCAGTCACTCACTTCAAACAGGCCTGAAAGACATCCAGAATGCAGGATCATGGGGTTCCCACCATCTGATTGGCTCCAAACTTTATATGAGGCCTGATGATCATGAATTAACCGTACGCATCAAAAATCAGCCATTGGATCACTGTGAAAGTGGCTCAACGGATAGAGCAGCCCTTTAAAACCTCAAGTGGGGCCCACCTAATCTTTGGATGCGCTTCAGTTTTGGACTCAACATCTTAAATTAAATGGGGAAGAAGATGGACGGAGAGGATTGTACAGATTCATCACGAGTGGACCCCATCGACATCGCCAGTGCACAGTGCGTAAGTGCACTCGATGTGCACCGAATCAAGCCGATCGGGTCAGCGCCGTTGACCCGATCCTTCTCGCATACGGAGAACAGCGGACGGACGCTGTTCGTCCGTTTTCGTGTAGTGGGCCCCATCCATCACTAGTTTCGACAATCAGAGTCGTCCATATGCTCTGCGAGGTGACCAACACCGTCGCCTAGCTTTCCTTTTTAGCCCATGCATACACATAGAGGCAGATTGCATGTAAACGCAGGAATGGACGGTGGGAACCACACCGAATCCAACATGAAGCCAGCCATTTCTTACTATTTTTTCGATGTGATTACAATGGACGGAGTGGATTTCATAGAAACTGAAAGGATTGGGTCCCACCAACAGCCAGCGCAAGAAGCGCTGGCTCTGTTTCGCAGACCGTAAAATCAAAGACCTACGCACCAGCCTTGCGTAAATAAAACTTCCGCAGCCGAGTCCTTCTCGGACTCAACCTCTCCACGCCCCTACGCACCAGCCTATAAGGGAGATCAGCGTGTGGAGGGAGGAGGGGTGCTCGGTTTTGTTTGGCTGGGAAGCTGGCAGCGTGTGGAGAAGGAGCGAGCTTGGCTTGACAGTTTTGGAGGGACGTGAGGAGGTTGGCTGCTGACAGCGTGGGAAGAAAAGAGAAAAAGAGAAGACTGTGGAGGAAGTGGGGAGAGTGCAGCCGTGAACAGTGCTGGACGTCAGGGAACTGAAAACGAGAGGGAGTGGGAAAAGATGATAAAGAAAAGATAAGAAGCTTTTCTTATTTTTCTTTTATTTTTTGTTTCTTTTTCTTTTTATTTGCTTTGAGTTCAAGCTATTCATGTCTGGCTGAACCTCTTAGCTAGGGCTAAGAGGTGAAGCCTGTAGCGTGATGGGAGACTGTTATTATGCCTTTTATTTAGACTGAATTGAATTTTGATTTAATTTTATTATGAGAATATTTGTAGTCTTTAATGACCCGTTGTGACTGACATTACAATGGGTTTGCAATGGCTTTGAGTATTTCCTTTTCCGTATTTTGATTATGACGTCAGGAATCCCTGTTGTTCGCCATCGTCTCCTAGGCATGGCTGGATGGCGGTATCCTTCCTAACCTTCACAATCATCTGATTGGTTGGTAATTGGTTTAATTCTGTTATTTGCTCTGTCTCCTGGGCATGGTTTGATGATAGAATCCATTCTGATTCATATTCCTTTCATCACATGAAGACTAAATCAAGTAGATTCAGTTTGATTTCCATGAATCTTAATACAGGCATAAGATCTCCCTGATCCCTACAAGTGGATCCTCTGAATTCCTTAAATTTTACATTAATCTCTCACCATTATTCATCAATTTATATTTAATTTAGATTGCATCTTTTGCTAGTTCTATATCTAGTTAGTTTCAGATCACATACAAGTTTCGGTCCTGTGGATTCGACCTCGGTCTTACCGAGTTTATTACTACATCACAACCCTATACGTGGGGAGTGAACAAATGTACAAGATAGAAACCTAATAAAGAAGAGGATCAACCCCATGCAATTGGCCAACCTGGCTAGATTTCATAACAGAGGATTATAATGGCCTAGTAGTGTTGAATCAATTTTCCCTAGTCAAAGAGTTTTTTTTTTTTCCCCTTTTCGAGTCAAGCAGGTTTTTCTGAGGATGAGTCATGACCAAATTGAGGTTTTCTCAACTCTTCGTGAAATCTGGTAAAATCAAGCTGAATCAGGCGAGATGATTCGAGCTATTTCGAGTTTTTAATCTATGCATATGGCCACTCTTTACAGGTATAACTCCTAGTCTCAACATGTGAAAGTAGATGAAAAAGCTGCAAATTCTAGCGAATCTGATAGTTGGGTAAAGATTTCTTCAAGCCCATGTCCTGATTTGATTAAACACTTGGAACAACTAATCGACCCTAAAAAATGTCCAATCTTGGCCTATTTCTCCTTTAAGTTGATTTTAACTGCTAATTATCTTGTATCCCTTTTTTAAAGGAGTTTTAAGGGAAAAAAACAAACTTCATGAAGTGGGTCTCATCATCTATCCCAGATAGATGGGGGATTCTCTCGGTAGAAACCAGGTTCATCTGATCGAGTGATGTATACACGTACAAAATCACCCTTGGTCTTAAAAAATCATCATAAACCAGGTTCTCTCTCCCTTTGTATGTGTGTGTAGAGCTGTACACGAGTCGAACCAAGTTGAGCTTGGCACAGCTCGGCTTGGCTAGCAGCCAACCTCAGCTCGAACTCGGCTTGATTTGGTCCTTGAGCTTGATCGGTCAGCTTAGCTCAGTTTGGTCAGCAGCTCGGTCTAGCTCGAGCCGAATTCAAGCCTGTGCGATATTTTCTCAAACAATCTCCTAAACTTCGAATGCAAAATAATAAGAGCGCTTTGTAGGCATTTCATTAAACACTATGCGAGCAACATTAAGATCAAGATACGAGGGCAATCCTCCAAAGTAAAGTTTTATTTTTTCGTGAAAATTTGTTTATTCAATCTTCTCTTGAATATTTATTTAGAAAATACCCTGATATGAGGGTAATCTAAGAAACAACATCTCGTTGAGGCATTTCATCAAACACTCGGCGAACAACATCAAAATCAAAATGATAGAGTCACTGAGCGGATTGATCCGAGTTGATTCAAGTCGGGGTTTGAGCTAAGTTGAGTCGAGCTCGAGCAAGCTCGAATTCATCTCGAAATTTTTTCGCCAAAAACCAGCTCAACTCGGTATCTAGTTTTAAGCCAAGGTGAGCCGAGCTTTCCCGAGTCGAGTTGAGCGAGCTGACCGAGCTAACTCGACCGGTGTACAGCTCTATCAGTGTGTGTTTTTAAAACTCTAGTACTCTTGCACTGGGTAATGAATATTCTATGGGCAGTTATAAATTTACTTAGATATTGCTTACATGGCATACAAGTGATAAGTTAAACCGTCCAATTTAAGTACACTAGTTTAAGTATCACGAACCAAAAATGCACTTATTTGATCATCTGGCTATCAGATTAGTTGACATTTATTGGACGGTTAGAAAGTGAAATACTGAAATATAACTAGAAGCCTTAATTCAACAAACAAGTGTCCATGAATCAGAGGCTGTGATCGTTTAACCAATCTTGTTTTTGGACTCTTTAACTTTGAGATAGTGGGCCCACTACAGTTTAGTTTGAGTTAACGTATGCATAATCAATAATTTCTAAGCGCATGTGTATCAAGTTTCATACGCAGCTGGAGTATCAATTAACTCCTTTTTTGATGCCGCAATCGTTTCCAACGTGAAACGCCCAAGCTCTGTAAGGCCCACCATGTTATATATACGGGGAATCCACTCCGTCCACGTGTGAAAATCCTTACATGGACGGGAGCGGATTAGGTGTTGCCCGGGTAACAGCTCAGTGGGTGTTACCCTTACCATGGGGCCCACCTTGATGATGTGTTGTATATCCACGCCGTCCATCCGTTTCTCCATCCTATTTGCGGTACCAAATATTAAGAAGATCCAAATCTCAGGTGGACCACACCGCAGGAAACAATGGTGTTTGAGTGCCTCACCATTAAAAATTTCAAAGTGCCCCCCATAAAGTTTTAAAGTTTATTTGCCATCCAACCTGTTGATAATGTCAAGAGGAAATGGATGGAGGGAAAATACAAAGATCAGATTGATCCAAAACGTTTTTGGCCCACAAAAAGTTTTTCATAGTCATTCGTCACTTTTTCTATTGGTATGGTCCACCTGATATTTAGATCTTCTTAATTTTTGAGATCACAACCTAAAATGAGATGTAAAGACAAATGGACGGTGTGGATATACAAAAAATACATCAATATGGGCCCATGAGATTAGGATAACACCCACTAAGCATTTATCAAGGTAACGGCTAATCCGCTCCCCATATAGACCGTACATAAGACAGATCAGTCCGATAAAAATCTCAGATGGGCCATAACAATATATATATATATATATATATCTGATGAGGCTGGTGAGGCTTTCTCACACACAAGAAAGTACGAATCAGTTCAAGTTGGGTGGAGTGATGCTAATTCAAGGAAAAGAGGAGTTTGACCAGACAACTAACTCGGTTTAAGTCAAGCTAATTCAACCAGGGTCTCAACACGAAATGTTTCGTTAGAGTCAAGACCGAGTCATGCTAGTCAGTCAATGACTAGTGACTCGGAGATGACTTGGCCCTTTTTCAATTCAAAGTAAGTTTTAGCACTATGAACAGAAGCCACGTTCGAAAGCTATGGAAAGATGAGAGATGTTGGTTGATCCACTTCCATAAAATAATAAATGTATCCCGTAGTTTAGAAACCCAAAAATTCAACTCAACTCAATGTCTAATAAGATTGGGCTAACTCAAAGATTCAACTTTTTTTTTTGGGTTAGCTTGTCATTACACACTCCACTGTTAGCCACCCCCACTAGGGTATCGACACTAAGACCTCAGCCTTGAAACAAGGTATCTTCACTCAGTCTGCCACCTGAGCTATGGATCAAGGTGTAACTACAGTGTTCACTCATGTTGGTTTGTAAGTAGTTAAATGATTTAAAATGGTTGACGTAAGTACTACCAAAGAAGCATATGCTAGTGATCTTGTCTAGGGTAGCAAACTTGATCCTTAGGGGTGGCGATGGGTTGGGCTAGGCTTGGGCCAAGGGTGGCCGTGGCTAAGCCTTATAGCCCTAAAACCAAGTCCTAATTAACTTGGTCCAAGCCCTAATGGGATGGAGAGACCTTGACCTTGACCTTGTCCCTTGCCTTAGAGGTTAAAGCTGGGCAGAGGTTGGCCTTAAAGGATAGTTAAAGTCGAGTATATATTTTTCTTTTTTCTTTCATCAAAGTAAGCAGATGAACGTAGAGTAGACAAATCAACGTAAGGAAATTTCATTATCATTCAAATATACAAGCAGCTCATAATGACTTATACAAACCAATGTCTCAACATTAACGATTACAATATTTGCATACATAAGAAATAACAGAAAGCATATAAATGTAAGTCACATGACCACGCAGCTCCTCTTAACAATACGGCCGTACATCCATGGCACCCGTGCACAGCTCCTCATCAAGTCTGAACAATACATTATCTGGGTCACCTGTTCTACCTGTACGGTTGTATATTTGATGGATGAGTGGCCAGCTCAGTGTGAATTTTCCTCAAAATTACACACTGCCGCATTAGGTAAGCATAGTTATAAAACAACAAGGCAATCAAAACAATACATGATGCAGTCTTTTTAAATGCATGGATGCGTGAATGCACATCAACCTATGGATGCACATCCAGTCGGACTTGGGCTTGTCGCCCATGCGTAAGACTGGTCACCGAAAATCATCCAGTTGAAATAAGGGTCGATAGTCGGTGGTCCGGGAGCTAGCGAAATGATACCCCAACAACTCTAGGGCACGTGCTACAACATCGAATAGCCACCTGTCATCGCCAATATACTATGAATGCATGATTAGCCAAATCATTATTAGTCCGATTATAATCACCAATTTAAATAAGCTCAAGGTCACTACGGGAGGTATCACCCAGCGTAGACCGACGGTTCCGGCATAGTGTCCCATTATCACCATTCTGGCCCATGAGACTACCACCTTAGGATGTTTAATGGAACACCGTCGACTAGTGGTCAATCATATTACAACATATGGGGCTTACCATCGCATGGTTACACAGTATAAAACATCGAGCCCATATAGGAAAAATATCAAAACAAAACCACGCAGGCGAGTATCAAAACGAGCCACGTAGGGCGAATATCAAAATCATGCGATAAAAGACCATCCTTAAAAACCATTGGACACAACAACCTTGGATGGTAGGCCCACATCAATGATCCATCTAGACCACCACTCAATAACCACGAAGTCGAAGGTCCATTACGATCACAACTAGTCAAGTTACATCCCAAGTATGGGTGTACATTCATATGTGGGAATTTCCCACTAATGTACCAGTTTAAGTTCCATAAGCAATCCATAAAAAGGAATCCACAAGCATGAGCAATTATACAGGATAATCATAAAGCATGTAATACAACAATTCAATTTCCGCCAGCTAACACATGTGATTATAAAGGGAGATATCAATTATGAATTTAAATAAAAACTATAACTTAAGCTAATGAGAAGATGGAAAGCTCAAGGGGAAGAATCATCACCTTATATTTTGAACCGCCTACCCGTGTTGCTAGAGAATGCATGTTTTCCTTAGAGTCAAACCCTATCATGAATTGTAAAGTTATACCGTTAGATTCAAGCTTTACACGCTATTCTAGGTCAAGGTCTTAACCTAGGGTTTGGATTACCTTAGTTTTAGGGTTTTAATGTAGAACTAGGTTTTCGTCCTAGAATTTAGGTCTACGATAGCTTTTTAGGATTTGGATTGTAGTTGGCGTATGATAATTTTAATAATTGAAGAGTAATTGTTAACATTAGTGTTATAATTAACGTTAGCCAATTAATAATAATCATTATAATGCTAGTAATGGTATGATCTACTATTAATGATTGTACCAAAGAATGATAATTAGATTACTAATATGTAATAATAATAGTTTTGTTTGTAAGCACTACTATTAGCATGAATAATCTGCTAATGGTTAGTTGTGTTTAATAACCGTAATTATTATTGTAATACTAATGATAATAACAATAGCTACCAAGTACAATCATGATAATATATACTATAATATGCCATTATAGTCTTTATAATCATTTGTTTGGCTCACCAAGTTGTGGTTCACAAATCCAACCCATCCATTAAGTGTGTCCTGCTAGTTTAAGGGGTCAAACTAAGTTTTAGATGCATCCAAATCTCAGCTGGACCCCAACAAGTGCTTTTATATGGTTTAACGTGTCTTCACAAGATTGTAGATGGTGTGGGCCACCCGAGCTCTATGTATGGCTGATTTTTGGGGGCACCCCATATATAAAGGGAACCCATCAGATGGACGGTGTTGATGTTCAACACACCACATGGTAGGGCCTGTGGTGGGGCCATGGTCCTAGCGAAAATTTCAAGCACAAGGAGGCAGCGTCCTTTAGACGTTTACACCCACAACGTGAATGTTTAGTATTTATTTATTTGTTTTATTTTTTTTTATAGGTAGGGCCCACCTCAGGAGGATCTACTCCATCGGTTGGGTTCCAGGCTCAGGACAGGTCTAATGAGTCCAATATCGATATGTCTTGACGCACCGAAATATCACGGCGGCTCTAATGATTTACCACTATTAAATTAGTCTTTCTGCAGGTGTGGCCTACCAGAGAGTTGGGCTGGCTTCATTTTTCAGGTCAACGCCTAAAAAGAGGGGGAAATGGGATGGACGGTGGAGACATAACATACATCTAGGTGGGGTCCCACTTCAAGCAAAATTGATGGGCAGTGTTGAATAACACATACCCCAGTCAGACTCACGTAACTTGGTAACGTCAATACAGCGGCCATCCTGCTGCTGGGGCCACAGATGAACGACATGGAATAAAATACATACGGCACGTGGGCCTTGGATGCCACACGTGCACTGGGCCCATGCGATGGGTGTGCAACCCACCTGGTTTTTTTTTTTTTTGTGAGGCCCAACAGCTGCCTTTGAAACAGGGCCCATTTCACATTGCATACAACCCATTGCCTGGGACTGTTTGAGGCCATTTTTCAGCTTCTTCTTGGGCTAAGAGACAGCTCCTTTACATGGCCTGCTTATGAGGCTAGTTCTAGCCCCAACCAGAGCTCGACAGTGACATTTCCTATCCCACTTTCAACCTCAGAAACGGCCAGGTTTAATGTGATTTCGGCCTGACTTTTAGCCTGTTTTCAGGCCTAGTTTTAGCTGAGATTAGACACCCATTCAAAGGCCTATCACAGCCCCATTTATGGCCTGCTTTCCGGTCCCAAACGTGGCCACCCACATAAATAATAACTGCGCAAAAATGAAGAAGAAAATGGAAGAAGGAAGGGATCAGAGAGTGGGACATTTTTACCTGGCCGGACAGTGTGCTCATGCCCACTTTCTCTCTCTTTTCTTTCTCACTCCACAAGAGTGGTGTGGCTGCAGACTTAAACTGACTCGGTTCGGTCCGTTCTCACGGACTGAGTGGGGACAGTGCGAGCCGAGCTCACCTTCCTTCTCTGTCTTCTCTCTCTCTCTCTCTGTTTTCTCTTCTTGCTTCCTTCCTTTCTCACTTCTCTTCTGTGTGGAGTCTGGGAGGGTTGAACCTCCCCATTTATAGGCAGGGAGAGGAAGGGTCCAGCGGCTGGGATAGACTCTGCAAATCCCTAAGCAATGGCCGTCGGTGGCTGCCTCTGTTTTTCTCAAAACGGATAAATGTGGCTTGTAAGTTCTCCCTGTTTGGCTATTCTTGGCTTGAGAGAGAGAGCTGGCGTCTGCACGTTGGAAATCCAACCGACACGGCTCTCCCCATAACTTTAGCAGTCTATTCGCCTTCCATGATAAAACGGGCGGTCAAGGATAAATTTCCTTCATTTGTTTTCGGGGGCCCACAGAGATGTTTAGATGAGATCGTTCACTAGGTTCATTTACTTATATAAGGCTATGATCTCGAGAATGGGTCCGACCTAACTTGTAAGTGGGCCATACACCTAAACTTTTACTCCTAACGGTGGGTTTCTGACAATCTAATGGTTAGATCATCCCAGGATTGAGCGTCAACGTTTGGCAAGAGCCAAGGGGCCAAAATATGAAACATATCCAAGTACTAGGTGGGTCATACGTTGCAAAAGCATGTGGGTGAAACCCACCGTTAAAACTAACGTGAAACCATGTTGTTACTCAAAATAGGTGGGGTCCACCTGTGATGATTTTTCAGAGAATCCATGCCATTCATCACTTTTTATTGCTATGTTAGAACACGGGGTCAAATATGAGACGATTTGGTTAGTCGAGTAAGTCGTACGGTGTGTCCATAACAACCAATACTCACCGTTAAATCCCATGCACGTATTGCCATAAAAATTTGAATGAATTGAGTTTTGTGTGAAGTCCACTTTACTACTTGTAGTTGTACGATCCACTCTGTTCATTGTGTTTAACATGCCTTGGTAGGATTAAGGTCCAAAAATGGGGCAGATCTGTTGATCGGGTGGGCCATACTATCCGATCAAGCATCAATGGTGGCATGTAGTGGCATTCACTATTTACGAATTTGCCATCCATTTCTCAACCGGCATCCGACGCCCGTTAGGTCAAAATGTACTGTCCAAATGTCTTAAAATTTGGCGAACATGCATCATATGTTGTGCTCTTTCCTGTGATCCAGTTTGGGTCCCGATCTCTCGAGGATGAATAAGATGTTCTTTTAATGGCTAATATACTTCAAAATTTCAAAATAATATTTGTACTCCTCTGATTGACAAGTTACCAAGTAGTTTGGACTTAAACCTGAAGATCTTCATAATGACCAATTCATCCTGATATTCAGATGACCCATTTGGCGGATCCAAACCTGATGGATGGTCAGGTGACTTGTTAAAAATAAGAAAGTTTTATGGTTAGCACTCTAACCATGCATATGGGTAGATGTATGGTCAGTTTTGTGAATGGGTGATCACAAAGTGGGTTTTCAGAGTGATTAGGGGTAAAGTATGCGTATCGTCGGATTAGAGTGTCTTATTCACACGTGTAAGTTTCTCAGATTATAATTCTAATGGTGGGTTAAGCATATTCATATGGTGTGAACAAGATGAACAGATAATTAAATAAATTAGTTATTAATTTTAGGAATATTAACAATGGCTCCTATCATATTAAATTCTCTAATGATCTATAGATGGAGATCATTCCCAATGGATAGATTCGTGTCGAGGAATGGATATAAGGTCAGGATAGCTAGGTTGGTGTTGTACACATGTACGTATCAAGTTAAACTTCATAGTAATACTCAAGGACTTTCAATACTCGAATATTGGGATGGAGAGACCTTGACCTTGACCTTGTCCCTTGCCTTAGAGGTTAAAGCTGGGCAGAGGTTGGCCTTATAAGTTAAAGATAAGTTTTATGTATGCTGTATGTACAATTGATGTACTATTGTGTGTTCATAAACCATCGGGTTTTTATAGTGAATAAATTTTTTTTTTTTTGTGGTATGCCTTTGTCAAATAAGATCATTTATTAACCAAGCATTTGCCTCACTCAATTATTCAACATATGCATGGACTTAAATAAGTGCATCAATATATTGTTTATAGCCTAAAGTAGGGTTCACAATTTGAACAATTTATAAGTGCCCATGTATGATCCATGACACTATACTACGATATCAAAGTTCTTCATATTATTATATGTGCTAGTATATGGACTTTATGGTGTATGTAAGTATAGACATCCCACCTAAATCACAAGATACTACTCCTAAACTGTTTAGCTATACCTTGATAAAACTGCAACTGAAACCCTCGATTACCAATGGATGCCTGACCAAATTTAGGGGCAAAATCTCTGGCTCATCCTAGACTAGACCATTGGACCTGATCAAGAGATTCCCAATCCCTAGCTCTTCAATAAGAACTAATGATCAACACTCACTAGGGTAGTGTTCGGATAATGCCACACCTGTCTACTAGAGGAAGCTTTGAAAAACAAGTTGAAAGAAAATAATAGGCTTAGATCGCCCTCTAAAGGTAACGAATAGTTTGGATCACCCAACCTCTAATCCTATAGACTTAAAATAAGCCCTAGAGAGACAAAAGAAAAAGGAAAAATGCTAGAAATATGCCGCTGAGCCAAAACACAAGGTTAGTAGACCGTCGACTGGCCCCAAACCGACGACCACCTGGCAATCTTTCCACCTACTAGAGATCTGGATCCCCTCTTACAGATCTTGGGTTGCCTAAAAATTGACAATTGTCTACCGTTGGCCTACCAGGAGCTAATGGTTTGGTCTATAAAATCGACCCCCAATAGACGATGAAGGAAAAAAGGTACTTGGGGGGGTAAATTGTGAGAAGTCTGAGGAGATAGAAAGAAATGAAGAAAGAGAAGGCAGGACAATGGGATACGAAGCCAGCCAGTGAAACAAAGTTAGGTGTCCCCTGTCCTTCCTAAACATTTGCCTTGACATTGTGATCCTAACCAATTCAATAATCCGTCCTTTGAAAGTCAACCCATCAGAGGAAATCAGCCGAGTTAGGAATAGGGTCAAAATTAGAGACGTCGGACCATCCCCTTTGAATAAAAAAGGTGTTTGATTTTCTTATTTCTTTTTCATATTTCAATCAAGCTTAGAATGCAGTTTATTCCACATATTTCTAACATATTATCTATCATCATTCACATTCTTAGCTTTTTTTTTTTTATTTATTATTATTATTATTATTATTATTATTAGTTTTTAATAATTTTATTTATCTTGTTCGCTTACCTAGGGTCCCTTGATTCTGCGTGGTAAGGCTAGGACTTATTCTACTTTTTCCTACTCGGTCTTCTTATGGAACTACGCGAAGCATAAAACTTTTGCCAATTATCAGACATTTAAAGGTTGGTCCTAGTTGCTAGTAGGAAGACTAAGATAACAATGATATAAAATTTTAGAAATAAAATTTTGATTTAAATTATGTAATGTTTTTTTTCATTAGCCGTGGTTTGATATAAAATTTTGTTAGGCGAGCGGCTCTCTTGGCAGTCTTGCTCTTGAATCAGCAGAAGTTAGCTCTGCCCAGCTCCATTTGGGGGCGTTTGGACTGTAAGTTACTTAAGCTGCTTACGCCTCAAGTAGCTTATCTTGATTTCTACTTATTAAATTGAAGTGATCAAGTAACTATAAATAAAAGTGTTACTTACAACTGATCGTAAACCGAACTTACCTATCTGAGATAAGTTAACTTATCTACTGCTGTAAGTAATTGGAACAAAAAAACCTTGACCAAAAGTTGAGGAATGTGTAGTTAGAAAACACATGAACCAGTATCATTTCCCTTTTTTAATTCTATTTGAAAACTCTTCCTCGTGTAATTCCTTTATGAGAGTGTTTCTACAAGGCATCAATTCCCATTATATGCTCCCCATCTCTTGCATGGCGATCATGATGGTTTGTAGGGATGGGCGGCCCTGAATCTCATCGGTTGGATGATCCATTATCTATAATGCCTGATCAAATGAGAGGGTCCCATCAGTCTTATCTTGGTAGCATTTGAAAAATGGTGGGGACTCTTTGATTGCAGACTTGCATACTTGCATGTCAATCCAAACTGTCTAAATCGCTGACCCAACCATCAATGGAGGATAAATGAAAACTTGCACTGAATAGATAATATTGACCATATGACTTTTCCCTTCAAATTTGGACCACTATATATTTTAGTTTTAGCCATCCATTTGATAGCCGTTAATCGATGATTATTGTGATTTTAGAGATACGCTCCATCCACAATTGGACCCCACAATTTTCAGTGGTCTAGATGTGCATTTGTGCCACATGTGAGGAGGATGAGCCACTACATATCCATGACCTAATTAAAACATTCATACCCAAAAGCTTAGGAAATTAATAATGAAAAAGATAATTAAAAGGATTTACTGTGTGTTTTAAGAAAATAGACGGTTAATGAGAAAACGACGGAATTGAATCACATAACAGGTGGGATGGGGGCATTGGTCAGCTTACAGAACCAACGAGACCATTTGCTCATGGGTATGAGCACAAGAAAAACGGTGAGCAATGCCATGTTTTTCAAGAAAGGTTTTGAATTTCCAGTGTTCACTGCTACCATTAGTTTGAATATTTTCATTATGCACTCAAACATATTCTCAATGTTGGATTTAAGTCTTTGAAAAAAACACTGAATGCATAACAAATAAAAATACTGTGTAAATCTACTAACTTCATCTATGAAATGTATCTGATAGCAAAATCAAGTATGTCCCTAGATATCAGAATGTTCTAATTTCAAATGTTTATTGGGTACAAATATAACATAAAAAGGAACTAGAGTTCACAGATTTATTAATCGAGACAGGCAGTTAAAGGCGAGAAAGCACATGATGAACTGTATAGACTGTTGGAAGACAAGACTCAGGTGATAAGCGCCAGGACTTTGGGGTTGCCTCTATATGATAGAAATCGCCTTTCCTCGAGTCATGCGGCAGTGATCTCCCCTAGTGATGTTCCTTCACAAAGAAAACAGTTGGATGAAAATCAAGTGAATCATATACCAATTAGCCAAATAGGGGGACTTGGATGCCAAATGCATCCATGTGCATGTGAAGGTTTCTATACACTTACTCAGCTAGATCATCACTCAAATGTGAACACTCCAAAGTGAGTAAGCAAAAGAAACTGCCAACAAGTTGGGCATGTGAGCCATTGCTATGCATTTGTAAATCATTTATTTATTTGTTCTCTCATAAATGTGTGGCCCACCTGATGAGTTTCCCTACCTGTTTTTGATATGGTCACATATGCATTGGAACCATCAGATGAATATAGCTCATCTGTACAATACATAAAGTGGGGAGGTACTGTGGGTATATCACTACAAAAGAAAATGGTAACAGCCTAACAGAACAACAAAATTGATAAGGCAGAGCCAGTAGAACACATTTACTGTACATGGATAATGGTCATGTCTCATGTGTCAATTGAGACCGTCCATCTAGTAGGACCCACTCAGATCATGTTCTAAAAAAAAGATATTAGGTAATCCACGACTAAATTTCTTCTCCTCTTCTCACCAAATGTGGGCCCTTAACCTTTTTTTTTTTTCAACCATTGGTTTGGAATCTTCCAACCATTGGTTAATCATTTTCCACCAACAACAAGGGCAATTTGAAGATTTTTTTTTTTTTTTTTTTTGTTTCTTCTGATGATTGAACATGAATAAAGTAAAATTTTCAACAACTCGTGTTCAAATTCAAGATTTAAAGGTTAGGATCATCAATGGTGTATGATTGAAATAAAGTAACATCTACATGGTACTGGTAAGAACATAAATGGTTCAGATCAATCTAATAGCGTAACCTGACTGTCTTCTTTTTATTTGTATTATTATATGACTAAAAGCAAAAGGAATGGGGGTATTTATCAAATCAATGGATGTATACAAATACTGACACAAAAATTGTCATTCTCTACATATGTGGAGATACAAAACATGTGTGGATTGTTGAGGGTCAAATATTACATATCAGACCCAATTATTACCTGAATTTATCGACATAATACTATTTAATGCACCAGTTTAATCATGTTTGTGATGCAAGGTGTATTTACGAGCATGGACTGAAAAAGGATGCTAAAAGCACGGATTTAACGTTCAGAATGCACCAAGGCAAGGGACGGACTCCAAGGGACCAAGATCGACGGAATTACACGCCAGGGATCCGCGAAAATTGAGAAACTGAAGCTCAAGCGGCTTGAAAGTCAGCCAGAATGCAAGATCACTGGGTTTCCATCATCTGTTTGGCTCGAAACTTTATACATGGCTCGAGGACCAAAAACTAACCGTACACGTCAAATTTCAGCCATTGGATCCTCGTGAAAGTGGCTGAACTAACAGATCAGTCCATAAAATCCTGATTTGGGGCCCACCCGCTGTCCAGATACGCTTTAACTTCGGCCCCCACGGCTCAAATGAAATGGGGAACAAGATGGATGGTGTGGATTTCTCATAATCATTATACAGTGTACATAGTACACTTTTTGCACTAAGAGTGCATGGCAACACAGGGACGTACAGAACTCGAACTCTGTGTCATGAAACAGAGACTGCGGATGATCTCAGTGGGCCATCATCATGGTCCAAATGCTCAATCCGAGCCGTCCATCATGCAGAGGGGCTCGATTTAGCCAAACCCATGTTGACTTTATGCACTCATGCACGCACACGTGTTGGTTTCAATGGTCACAAATGGACTGCCCTACAACTATTGCAGCTGATTTCTTTCGTGGGTCACGCCGAATCTGATCCAAAACCGTCCCTTCCCAACTGAAATTCCGAGAGGAATTCAATGGACGGCTTGGATCTCTCATTTGAAATAGACAGTGGACCCCACCATCGTCACAGCGTAATAGCTACGCTCCCTGTTTTGCGTCCGGAAAAACCGGAAATTTCGGACTGTTTTGCGAATTTGACGAGGATCGGTCCGACGATCTGAGCCGTTCAAAACCTCTCCAAGGAAGTGCTGAACCGTGGCAAGAAGACTGAACGTCTTAAGATTGGTTTTGTTGGCCGAAAAGATGAGCCGACGCAAGGCAGTTTCCAAGCTGGCTGACTGCGTGCTGCGGAAGGAGATGACGCACTCCGCGTCCGACTCCAACTCGGTCGGTTCCTTGCAACCGACCCATCCAGCGACGCCTCTCTAATATAAGGAAGAAAAGAGAGGGAGCTTAGGAGGAGAGTGCAGCCGTGAACACCGTGAACGGAGGCAGAGCTCGGCTGGGAGCTTGGCTTTCTGCTGGCACGTGGGACTGGTTTTGCTGCTGTAACGGAGGTGTTTTTTTTTTTTTTGGAGGGATTCAAGCTGCTGGCAGAGTGTGGAGGACGGAAAAAAAGAAGACAGAAGATGAGAGAGAAAAGATAAGAAGTTTTTCTTATTTTTCTTTTATTTTTCGTTTTCTTTTTCTTTTTATTTGGTTTGAGTTCAAGCCATTCATGTCTGGCTATACCTCTTAGCTAGGGCTAAGAGGTGAAGCCTGTAGCGAGATGGGAGATTCTACTTTGAGCCTTTAAAATTCATAAACTGAATTTGATTTAGTTGATTATTAAAGGAATGTTTTTCTTAGTCTTTAATGGTCTGTTGTGACTGAAATTACAATGGGTTTGCAATGGCTTTGAATATTTCTTTTCTCTTTTGATGTTTATGACGTCAGGAGGCCCTGTTGTTCACCATCGTATCCTGGGCATGGTTGGATGATAGTACCCTTCCTGATCTTCATACATTGTTGATTGGTTGGTAATTAGTTTAATCCTGTTGTTTGCTTTGTCTCCTGGGCATGGTTAGATGATGGAATCCATTCTAATTTATATACCCTTCATCTCTTGAAAATTATATCAAAAGAAGTTCAGTCTTGATTTTCATGATTTTTGAAGCAGGCATAAGATCTCCCCGATCTCTACAAGTGGATCCTCTGAATCCCTAGTTTCCTTCCTCCGAATTACTTAAGTTTTAAATAATTATTCCACCATTATTCATCAATTCAAAAGGAATGGGGGTATTTATCAAATCAATGGGTGTATACAAATACTGACACAAAAATTGTCATTCTCTACATATGTGGAGATACAAAACATGTGTGGGATCTGTGATGTTCATCGAGCATGCATTTTAAATTACGTGATGGCATTCAAACCAAAAAATGTTATTTGAAGAGAATGTGACGGATGATTGAAAATGAAAAAAGAAAAAACATACCTTCTTCTTTTTCCTCCTCTTCTTCTTCTTTGGCAGCACCTGAAACTTCAAAGAGTGAAGAGAGATGGAAGAGAGGTTAGAGACATCTTCAAAGAATGGTTTGGCAACTAGAAATTTGAAGAATCCAAGTCTTGTAATTGGATTCTTAAGAATTTCAATGTGTCATGTTTGACACTATGGAATTTGAATTCTATTTCTAAGAATTTGAAAAGTTGCTTTTCAGGCGTAGTTGTAAATGGCTTAAAATTAGAAATTGAATTCCAACTAAATTTCGAATTGCCAAAATTCTAAAGTAGCTCTAGAATTAAATTTTAATACAAAAAAAAAAAAAAAAATGATTTGATAAAACTTAGATACTCTAATAAAGTGTCGTCATGATAATAAGGCACTTATTTAGTTATTTGACTATTAGATTGGTGGACATTTATTGATTGAAGAAAAAAAAAATCCAATGTTTTTTATTTCAACAAACAAGGGTCCCTGAATTTGAGCTTAGGATTGTTGGACCAATCTAAAATTTGGGCTATAATTTAGAGATAGTGGTTTGATGTCATGTGTGCCACTTCTAAATGCCTGTGTATCAAGTGTGAAACATGGCTAGAGTATCAAATAGCCTGACCAGCAGCATATTAGTTCCATATTGTAAGGTCTGTCAAAGTTGATAGGCTGACAATGGAGGTTGGCTAGGAGGACGTAATATCTGTCATCCCATTCCAAGATTGGAAAATTAAGAATTAAACACAAAGATAAAAAGGTTGTAGTGAATTCATGGAGGAGATTGAGAAAGCGGATTGCTTACTGAGTAAACTCTACGGGGCCATGGTGATATATGTGTCTTATCCATGCCGTCCATCTATTGTACCAGCTCATTTCAGGGTACGATCCTAAAATTGAGTCATATCCAAAGCACTGAAGCGGACCATACCACAGGTAATGGTGAAAATTTAATGCTTACTGTTGAAATTTTTGTGGGGGCCACAGAAATTTTAGATCAAACCGATATTTGTGTTTTCCCTTCATCTATGTCTAATGTGACCTCTTTAACTGGTTGGATAAGAAATAAACATCCTTGTGGGCCCTGGGAAGTTTTCAACAGTGGATATGATCATTATCGCCACTGTGGTCCATTTTATTTTATTGTTAACACCCCACACTCGACTTTTGGACTTTGGATATGATTCAATTTTGGCTCCTGCCCTAAAGTTATCTGGAAAAACAATTGAACGGTGTGAATAGAATACGAATCCCGACTTGTAGAATACATACATCTATAGTGGGTCCCGCATTGTTTACTCAGTATGCTATGCTCCGGACGCAATACACTTCCGAAGATTGATTAGATACTGACAGGTCGAACCGCGAGAGTCGCAACTGAAGCGACGTCGCCCATCTATGTGGGACCCTCACGATGTATGTGCTGTATCCACAACATCCATCCATTTGGAGAGATCATTTTAGGGAATGAGACGGAGAATTAGTCAGATCAAAATCTGGAGTGGACCCCTCCACGGAAAACAGTGGGAAGAGTGACGCCCACCGTTGAAACCTTCCTAAGGTCCGCTATGATGTTCATCTGAGATCCAAAGTGTTCATAAATTAAGACGGACATAAAATAAGGGAAAACACAAATTTCAGCTTTATCAAAAACTTTTGTGGCCCTTAGAAATTTTTAATGGTGGCATCACTCTCTCCACTGTTTTCTGTGGTGGGGTCCACTCAAGCTTTTGATCTGACTCGTTCTTTGGCTCATGCACTAAATTGATGTCTCCAAATGGAGGGACGGTGTGGATACAACATATACATCATGGTGGGTCCCACGGAACTGGGTGACGTCATTTCAGTAGCGAGTCTAGCTACTCAACTTGTCAGTAGCTAATCCGCTTCCGGAGATTGAATGGGTAATTCGCGGCATTCGTACCAGATATAAAAATAAAAAATAAAAAATAAAGTATGGCGTGGCATAGTGCAGTGGTCGCGAATCGCCTCTTCAATGCCTCTAACGCAGGCCTCACAAATGGTTTTGGATATACAAAATTAATAAAGTTTGGGTTACCCTTTAATTACCTGAATCTTCTTCTCTCCTCCATATATTCCACTTCCGACGAGATGTAACATCGAATGGGAATGACTTGAGCTTCCTGACAGTCCAAAACCTTGAGGAGTCTTAAAGACGGCATTGCCCTTCGCATCCTCTGCCACTCCTCTTCCATCCATGGTAACCTACCTAGCACTAAGACCTCCACTTTCCATACCCCACTCTCGCTGTCCCAAAATCTGGGACCCATCTCCCTAATCCCTCCCTCGTGAATGTAAAGAAACTGAAGATTGGGAAGGGAAGTAGGACTAAGCCACGCAGGTGTCCTTTCTCCTGGCCAGTTCCAAAGATACAACTCTCTCAGGGATTTAAGAGGAGGAGAAAGCTCACCTTCGATCTTCCTTAAAACTCCATCTCTTTCAACAGAAATTCCCCCAAAATGTAACCTTAGAATTTGCAGATGCTGGAGCATTGATAACACATTCCATTCCCCTTCTTCTATTTCTTCCACTGACTTTATCTTCATCGAAAGTTCTCTAAGTTTTGTCAAGCTCTTCAACTCCGAAATACCGGATCCATTTTTATTCACAGGAGTAAACCATCCTAACCGTTCGAGATTTGAAAGCTTTCCAAGCCCTTCCGGCATGCATTCTAAAGACTGATACGCAGTTCGGATAGCTGTTAGCTTCTCTAATGTTGTGATTGACACAGGAAGCCTTTTCAAATTGGGGCAGTCCCATAACCTTAGAATCCGAAGATTGCGAAGATTTCCGATTGAATCGGGCAGTGATATTAAGGCAGAACTACTCTCTATGTTAAGATAAACGAGGTGCTGTAATGACCCTATCCCACTCAACCAATCGCTGTACGCCATATTCCCATCGAGATCACTGTCTGACAGTGAAAGAGATAACACCCTCAACCACCTTACTTCGCATAGTTTTGCTTTTAGACTTGCAATCATCTCTATGCTCTGAATGTCCATCCCAACCAACGTCCGCAGCTTGGTGGGACTGTTTCTGATGCTCTCTACAGCTGTATTCCCCACAATTACCAAACGACGAGACTGCTCAATGAATGCGGGACTACCTTCACCGTCCAACCTCACAAAAAAGCTCTCTTCTCTTGCAATTCTTATTACCATATCTCGAACCATATCATGCATTTTGCACCAAACATAGCTTCTCTCAAAATAATCTTTACCCACTCCAAGTATCAAAAATCGATTAAATAATTCTGAAAAACATTCTTTTCCTATCTCAACTACCGTTTTTCCATTTTTTCCCCAAACGAAACCCTCACCAATCCACCGGTTAACCATGTCCTCAACATCAATTTCAAAATCTTCAGGAAACATGGCAAACCACAAAAAGCAAGGTTTTAAGTGTGTTGGGAGCTCTTCGTAGCTTAACTGTAGTCTCGAAATGATCAGTTCATCTTTCTTATCGATTCCCAACTCCTCGCACTCTGATATATCCCTCCATTCATGGATAGAATCACTCTTCCCCAGCATCATTCCACCCACAACCTTGATTGTTAATGGCAGTCCCCCACACCTCGCAACAATCTCCTTTCCCAAGCCCTCCAAGTCTGGATTTGTGCACTTACCTCCAGTTCTTGCAAAAGCTACTTTACTGAACAAAGACCAACTATCTTGTTTTGAAAGAGTTTGGGGATAGTGTATGTGTCTGCTCGTAGCTCCCATGGATTTAGCAACCTCTTCATTCCTAGTTGTAACAATAACGCAGCTACCCTCCACTCGGGGCAAACCAGACTTCAAGCTATCCCACCACATCCCTTCATTTGTTTGCCAAACATCGTCCAAAACTACCAAGTATTTCGCATCTAATTTCCTGTTGAGACTTTCCAATAGCTCCTCAACATCCATTCCCCTCAGAGATTCCTCTTTTACATCTAGCTTTTTTAACATCTTCTTTAGCAATTCGTCCAATTTGAAACTTTGAGAAACAGTAACAAAAACCAAGTGATGAAAAGAGTTTTTCACACTCTCACTATGACATATCTTTTGAGCGAGTGTGGTTTTACCGATTCCCCCCATTCCAACTATTCCAATCATTGTTGAGGGTCCATCTGCTTTTAAGATCCAATTTCTAACCTTTCCTGAGTCATCTTCTAATCCTACCATTTCAGCTTCATGCATTAGGATTGGGTAGGTCAATGGCATATTCCTACCATCTTCATCTTTGCCAGTGTGACGAGGAGCTGTTTGCAAGTAGGAATTCATCTTCCCTTGCACCACTTTTATTTTTTTATTTGTTTCCATCAACCGCTTTCCCATCCGACGGCGGGATTTCAAAAGGGCAGGAGAGCAATAACTAATAAAATTGGGTGCACACCCTTGGTCTTTTTTATGGAATTGAAGATGGCAATCTGCTATTACATCCTCAGCATCATATACCAGCTCTCTTAAGTCTCTCATTATTGTCTTGAAAGTCTCATTCCTCTCTTTTATCTTCACCTGATCAGCATCCTTGAGATAGCTCTGCATATACTTTAGCTCCTGCGTTGTTTCTTCAAACCGGTCATCAAATTCAAGTAGTTGTCGACCTTCGCTTTCAAGTAATGACACCAAATTATTCAGGAGAGCACTGACCACAGCATCAGCCATTTCCCTGTCATATAGTATCATAGCTTTATGAAAATGGAATTCAAAACTAGGTAGAGCGAAAGAGGAAATAATAAAACCTTGGTAGAAAATATTACAAATGAATTGATAGTAGAAAGTAATTGCACAATTACTCCTACAATAGATTTATTTTCACTTTATTCTGATCATTTTTCCTTATGTGCAATGCATTTTTTAGAAACTTGGCAAGTCAATTTGGAACTTGACAATGTCAACTGAGATCAGCATGAGAATCTGCCAACTTCCTATATGAGTCAGGTTGTTACAAAACTCGTTAGATTTCTCGAAACTTGCCCGAGTTTTGCACTAATTCCATGGACTTGTCGAGTTTTGTGTTACTTGGCTGAGTTTTATAGAGTGAAAAGGTTTGACTTTTATTTTATTTTATTTTTTTAAAAAGTAAAGTAGGGGTTTGAACCCACCACCTCTAATATAAACAAAGGCCTTGCCTGAGTTTTGTTACATGACTCGTCTGGTTTCCTCTTTAACTCGCCCATGGTATGCACTAAATTGCTAGACTAATCGAGTTTTATGTTACTCGGGCTACTTTTTTAGAGTGAAAAGCTATGGTGGGAAAAAAAAAAAAAAAAACCTTACAAACAAAGCAACTTGATTATATGAACTGAGCAAATAATGGGCACCATTCTATCTAAGAGCAAATAACAGGCCCAATGTTTTGGTTGATGCTCCATGATTTGAGCCTAGATGAAATTGATGAATTGACACACCAACCATTGTTACCGTGGTACTGCATTACGTCCCGATGGATTGTTGTAGGCAACTATGACACATTCTAGTTAGTGATGAAACCTGTCTCTGTCATCGCCTTCTCACTAGTGGGAAGTTTTTATGACTTTGTGTTGGATGGGCACCTTAAGAGATATGGTACTCCCAATAGTATCACTCCATCACCAGTAGAGATATCTAGTATGGACGAAGGTCGGATCCTGGTGAATGTCACCCAGCATGAGAGAGGTGCGTGGGCAACAGGAAGAGATGAAATCACAACCCGGATGTGGAATGATTCGTATCTACTGAGTCGTTGAATTTAATTTCTTCAAAACAAACCTCCTACTGTGAGTGCCAGAGGATATAGGATCCAGATGAGGAGACAAATCAAACAGTTAATCTAATCAAAGACACGGTCATTCTCTTATCTGAGGACTACGGTGATAGCGATCCAGACATCCTATGGTCGTATGAAATTAAGTTGGGAAGAAGTGAATATGGCCTATCAAAGACCGACGGTGAAGGCCAATAACTCGAAGAACACGTCCAACACTATCAACTCTAGGAAGAAGGCTAAAGTTTCCCAACCATATGATCAAATTAGAAGTGGGATAAGTGAATAGTGCAGATTATTCCAAAACTTGGTATGGTACAAGGATTAACTTCAGAACATGTACTTTTAGCGACAAAGTTACTTTCGTCGAAAGAAATCTATGGGGCAGCTTTTCTCACCCTACGGGAACATATGAAGAATCATGAAGATGAATGATATGGATGTTTTAATATGCCAAAATAACAATCTACTCAAGGATTTGAATGGCATGGATGTTGATGAGGCAGAGTAATGATCCTCATGTGTATGAGGAACCCGATTATAGACACCCTGATCCATAGCTCAAGTGGTAGACAGAGTGAAAGATACCTTGTTTCAACACGAGGTCTTGGCATCGATCCCTAGTGGGGGTGGCTAACAAAGATGTGTGACCTGACAGTGGGTGTACCAACAAGCTAACAAAAAAAAAAAGAAAAAAACCCAATTATAGGTAATATTGAGAAGAACATAGCACATACGTGGCGAAGCAGGAATGTAAAGTTGAGGGTAATGCCTACTGAGGTGTATCCTGGCTGATTTCTATTTGCAATCACATACTCACTTTCCCCATTATATTCATGTTATATCTACAACGTTCATCCATTTTTTAATACTAAATGCCCACCATTAAAAACTAAAATCCTCTTCAGGGCTAGAAAAAGGGGTGCGGCTTCCTGGATCCCTTGACTAATGTAGCTTACATTAATGCCGTCCATCCATTTTAACGATTCATTTATGGTCATTATTCTAAAATTGAAGCAGATCCAAATCTCAAGTGGACCACACCACAAGGAAATAGTGGTAGTTGACCATGAAAAACTTCTTATGGGCTACAAAAGTTTTTTTTAATTATCGAGCTTATATTTGTTTGGGCCCTTGATACCGATCTTTGTGACCTTATCGACCTGTTTGATGGAAAATAAACATTCAGTTGGGTCTCAAGAAGTTTTTAATGGTGAGTATTCAATCACCACTGCAAGGCCATCAGCCGAACTTTGGGCTTAGGGTTGTACATGAACCGGGCTAGCCCGATTAACTCACTCGACTTGGCCCGACCCGGCGGCCCAAGAGTTTAGGTCGAGTTCGGATAGGTTCGATTCGCCCAAACGACTCAACATGGCGCGACTTGGCATATATATATATATATATATATATATATATATATATATATATATATATATATATATATGTATATATATGTTCCCGGGGCCACTGGCAATCCATTAACTATTTACAGCAATCCAGGTCGTCCAAATCGTGGGTCCCTTTGTAGATGGAGCAAAGTCCCAAAAATCTATGACAAAAGCTCTTCCCCAAAATTAAGGTCATTCAAGTTACCTGCCAAAGCCCTTCCCATGGAGTAGATGTAGCAAAGTAAAAAAATCAAGGCCGTCCAAATCGTGGGTCCGAAACCAGGCCGGGCTGGGTTTGAGCTGGTTTGGCTGGTGACCGAGCCGGGCCGGGTTGAGCCCAGTTCAACTCGGTTCGGCCCGATGTACACCCCTATTCGGGCCCTTCATGATGCTATGCTTTTCAGTATTTCGCTTAGCTTTCACCAAGTGGTCATTGAATCCGACTCGCAGTTTGTGGAGGAGGCCTTCAAGGGTACCTCAAATCTTGCCTGGAAATGGAGCTACTGGTTATCAAGAATTGAGGGCCTTAAGGAGAAGGGCAACTTCTCCATATCCCTCATTCCTCGTGAAGTTAATGGACCGGTTGATGGCCTTGCAAGATAAGCGGTGGCTAATCAGGGGAAGATTGCGATGGATAATGTGCATGCCCTCCCTCAGTTCATTAGGGGCTTATTCCTTCTTGATTAAGTGGAGCTGGGGCTTTACGGGAGTCATGATTTTCTCTTCAACTAATTACAGCCGGTCTGGAGTCTGTATATTGATATGATAGGTGGCCGGGCCTCTTTTTGTTTGCTTGTGTCCGCCCGAAGGTCTTTGTAATTTCTCCGCTAGTTTAATTAATTAATTAATATATATATAGACACACACACATTTTTCGAAAAAAAAAAAAGAAGAAGAAAAATAGTCCACTTGAGATTTGGATCTGCTGCATTTTTTGGATCATGCGCTAAAATAAGATTTCAAAACAGATGGACGGCGTGGATTTAAGGCACATATATCATAATGGGCTTCACAGTTAGGGATTCACCCACCCCGGTGGATCCAATGATCCACCCAAACTGCACCCCAGAAAAAGATCCATCCACTGTGGAATTATCTCTTTGGTCCTTCATGTAGGTTTGTATGACTGGGATGAAATGCAAAGATGGTTCACAACAGGACAGTGGACTGTATAAAAAGTGTAATGGTTGGTGTTTAATCACCACATTTTGATGATGGTGTGGTCTTCCAGGGATTGTGATCTCTTTCATGTTTGGGATCATTTATTATACGAAGCTTGCAAAATAGATGAATGGCATGGATAGATCACATCATCATGGTGGGGCCCCCAAGCACTGTCCGGTATTCCACCACCACTTCAGTAAGCAATCCAAGGAGGCGGTTTGGCTAGTGATGCTGCCAGCCTGCCACTAGCCAAGTGGCTAATAGTCAGTGATCTGTAGGCCCACCATAATGTATGTGTTTTATCCATGCCGTTCATTAATTTTTTCAGATCATTTTAGGGCAAGATCCAAAAAATGAGGCAGATCTAAATCTCAGGTGGACCATACCATAGGAAAATAGTAGTGATTGAATGTCCATCATTAAAAACCTCCTGGGCTTGTTATAATGTTTATTTGATATCCGACCTATTGATTTGGTGTACAAACCTAGATGAAAGGTAAAAACAAATATCAGCTTGATCCAAAACTTTTCTAGCCCCATAGAAGCTTTTAATAGTGCGTGTTCAATCAACAATTGCTTTCTGTGATGTGGTCCACTTAAGATTTCAATATACCTCATTTTTGGGCTCATATCATAAATTGGAAGGCATGGATGAAACACATACATCACGATGGGCCCACAAAGCACTGACCACTTGCCATTGATAACTCCCCATGACTCAACAGGAAACAGACGGCAACACATGGGTCAACTTACTATGACATTCTCTATTGCCCATTTCCTATGATTTATCATAAATCATAGATTTGAGAAAACCAACAAGGTAGGATGCAAGATTGGGTCCTGTGCCACACAACACCAACTTAGTGGTGAGTTGACGTGGCAAAGTTATGTGGCCCCACCATGATGTATGTGTCATATCCATACCATCCATCCATTTTTTGAGATCAAATTTAGGCATGAGCACAAAAATGAGGCAGATCCAAACCTCAAGTGGATCACACTACAGAGGATAATGACATCCACCATTGAAGCCTTACTAGGGCCACCAATATTTTTATATCGATCCTGTTCATAAGGTCACACAGACCTGGATGAAGGGAAAGCAGAAAAATCAGGTTGATCCAAAACTTCCTGTGGCACCTAAGAAGTTTTCAATGGTAAGTATTCAATCTCCACTGCTTTCTATGGTGGGGTCCACTTGAGTTTTGGATCTGCCACATTTTTGGGTTCATGTATTAAAATGATTTTACCTCAATCACAACAATCCATTTATTAAAATCTAAATAACAGAACCACACATTCTATCACAACTTCCATCATTTAAATACCTATTGAGAAGTGATACGGTGGGCTATATGAATGGAAACTTTCCCATGCACATGGTTGTACTTGGAATCGTTGAAATCCACATCAACTGCCTGGACCGTCCATTAGGTCCAGCCCGCTCTTCATAGACAACCTTTAAAATATCATAATGGTCAGATGATTTAAACCATCCATTCAGTGGCTTATAGAGATCGATGGACAAGATTCCTCATTAAGGATGAGCCACAGTAACGGATGTTTCAGACCGTGTGATAGCTTAGTTTTTTTTTTTTTTGATGAAAGACCATTAGACTAGATGTAATGGAATTAGCTACTTTGGAGATGTCGGTCAGTCGAAACATGAGTACAACAACAGCTAAAGAAGCAAGAATCACATCAATCAAAATGATTGAACCTTCTGATCAATAGCATGCAAGGTTGGAAGGTCAAGATCGAGCAGAGAAAAACGGGTCGAATGATAAACTGGATGCATCTACACATCTACTAAAGGTGAGTTGCACAGAATTGGTTATGTTTCTTTTTCTTAAAAAAAAAAAAAAAAACACTTTGGCCACTCAATCTAAGAATTGTAAAATGGACAGTTATTTAAATAATAATCCGGCATTTAAAGGTATAGGATCACTCTCCTTATAAGCCATGATAAAGCGGTCGCAGGAAGCATACCGGTATGAATGATGAGCTTTGTAAAAAGAGAGAGAAGGAAGATGGATTCTTCAATCAACAGGAGAAAGAAGCACTTTGGTCAGATAATGCTATCCGCTCAATCATCAGCTGCTTAAAAATTGTAATAAAACTGTAGAAAAAATAAAATAAAAATACACATACTAGTTGTCTACCCATCTGTAGTGTAATCTATTAATCTATCGTGAAAGAATAATAAAATTTCAAACTGTTCATCAGGTCCAATATACATTTCATGGGCTACCATGCAATGTCACACCAATTTGACAAATATTAGCCATTTGATCCATGGCCTTTAATGTAGACGTCAATATTGTTTATAATACACCGACTTAGTAGGGGCCATCATTTTTTTTTTATTTTATATTTTACACACGCACACACACCCTACACACTCATGCTGTGGTGGGATTTCACCGCCTTTGGATAATCGAACCCTTGACAGGGTGTTGACGCTGTGGTGGGATTTCACCACCTATGGATACTCCAACCTTTGACCGGGTGTTGAAACTCCTAATAGTCTACCACCGGAACAAGAGTAAGGATCCAGTAGTAAGCGCTATCATGGATTGCTTGTGTTTCTAAAGAATCACACTTGAGAAGCCCATCCACTGTTATGTTTATTCTCCATCCAACCCGTTGGTAAGGTCACACGTACCTAGATGAAGGGAAAACACAAATGCAGGTCTGGTTCGTTTTTGGGCTCATGCACTAAAATGAGCTGAAAAAATAGATGGACGGCATAGATCCTCAATGAGTACATCAAGGCAGGCCCACAGTCAGGCCGCGATGTGTTAGGAGAGGCCACAGCCACCTACTGTCCCCGCCACGCTGGAAGGAGGTTACCAAATCCGCATGTAAGCAAGCAGGAACGGGGACCAGGTGAGTCGGTGGAGCCAGGCCATGACTACAGGGCCCACCTTGATATATGTGTTGCATATCCACACCATTGATCCGTTTTGTTATCTCATTTTAGAGCACAGACCCCAATCTCAGGAAAATCACACCACAGTAAACAGTGGTAATTGAACACCACTATTAAAAAGTTTTTATGGGCCACAACATTGTTGGATTAAGCTTATATTTGTATTTTCCTTTTATTTAGATCTGTGTGACCTACTCAACAAGTTGGATGAAAACTAAACATTACAATGGGCCCTATGAAGTTTTTAATAGTAGGTATTCAATTCATCTTTATTTTTCTATGTTATGGTCCAAGTGAGATATTAATCTGCCTCAATTTTAGACTCATGCCTTAAAATAATATGAAAAAAATAGATGTACGGTGTGGATAAAACATATACATTTTGATAGGCCCATATTGCACTGACCAGCAGCTAGGTTAGTTATGGCACGCGCGGTCAGCATGCAATCGATGCCCGGCAGCAGCATTCCGGATCCAAGGGTAAGAGAAGGAAGATGGCTTCTAAAGTCATTCGGAGACTCAGAGTCAGAGACATTATAAATCGGAGCGGATTAGGTGTGGCCCGGCATCACCGGGCCGCAGTCCGGCCCTTATCATGGGGCCCATCTTGATGTATATATTTTGTATCCACACCGTCCATCTATTTTTCCATATTATTTTAGGGTATTAACCCAAAAATAAAACAGATCCAAATCTTAGAAGGACTATGTCGTAGGAAACAGTGGTGATTGACCATTAATACTTCTTGTGGGCCACAAAAGTTTTGGATCAAGTAGATACTTAGCTTTTCCCTTCATACAGATATTTTTAACCATATCAACAGGTTGGATGGAATATAAACATTACAAAACAAGACGGTGGGCCTTAAGAAGTTTTTAACGGTGGGGCACTCAATCACCACTGTTTCCTATGGCATGAGATTTTGATTAGTTTCATTTTTGGGGACCATAACTTAAAATGATCAGGCAAAAATGAATGAACAGTATGGATACAAAATACCTACATCAAGGGGGGCCCAAAGTAAGGGTCGCACCATCTTAAGGCAAGTTTGGTATACACTTACTCCACTCCCATCAGAAATGGGAGCGGATTGCCTCTGACCGGGGCCCAGGCTGTGGGGGGTCCACAGAGATATATGTGACAAATCCACTCCATCCATCTATTTTTAAAGACCACAATAGTGCAGGCTTCTAAAAGTCAGGCAGATCCAAGACTCAGGTAGACCACATCAACAAAACAGTGAGAACAGCAACATCCACCATTGAAACCTTCCTGCGGCTGATCATGACGTTTATATGTCATCCAAACCGTTCTTAGAATTATAAATAGGGCTGTCAATGGGCCGGGTAGTCCCAATGGTCCTTTGGGCTTAGCCAAATTGGGCTTGGTTTGGGGTTGTGTTTCAGGCCTGACTGGTCGGGCTCAGGCTAAAATCAGAACCCTGATTGTCAACCTGGCTGGACTCGAACTTAGCACTCCAAAGCCCATGAACCTGGTCTGGCCCGATAGCTCTTTTCTAAACCTAATTTTCCCTTTTTCTTTCACTCTCCCCCTCTCTCTCACACATGAGACACCAAAATATCATTTATCAACTGAGATACTTGAGGCTCAGGCTCAGGCTCAGGCTCAGGCTCAGGTGGACTCATGCCGGGCTTTGTGTAAATGTCTCAGGTCGGACTCAGGCTGGACTACTTTCAGCCGGTCATGGGCCCAGGCTGGATTTAGGCTTAGGTTCAGAATTACAGGCTGGGCTTAGATAGAGCTTGGCCTGGTCCTAACCCAGCCCATTGACAGCCCTAATTATAAATACGATAAACTGTAGGAATACATGTTATCCTGATTTTTTATAATAATAATAATAATAATAATAATAAACCTTCTGTCACTGCCAGGCATTCAACCCTCACTGTTTTGTGTAATATAGCCCACATAAGTTTTGGATTTGCATGATTTTTAGAATTTCGCCCTACTATGGTCTTTCAAAATAGATGAGTGGAGTGAATTTGCCACTAACATCTCATGAGATATATAGGCAATCCGCTCCAATAAGAAATGGCGGAGGCAGCCTATAAAGCAAGTTTAACTTTTCAGTAGAAAAAAGAAACAAATGGAAAAGACTTTTTACAAGAGAGAGAGAGAGTAAAAATGGCTTCTTACAAAAATAAATAAACAATAAGGCATATAAAGCACTTCTTAAAGGAGAGCCGCCCCATTTCATCATGGCATGAGTGAATGGACCCAGGTTGATGTATGTATTGCATGGATGTAGATTGCACACTCAATAACCTAATACAATCTATGGGGTCCATTGTGATGTATGTGTCTTGTCATGTTGTCAATTCATTTTATGAGCTCATTTTAAAGTATAAGTCCAAAATTGAAGCATATCCAAAGTTGGAGTGGACCGCATCATAGGAAACATTGGGGATAAAAAAATTATATATATATATATATATATATATATATATATATATATATATATATATATATATATATATATATATATATATCCATGATGGAAACCTTTTTAACACCCACCGTGATGTTTATTTGTCATCTAACTTGTTTATAAGGTCACATGGATATGGACGATGGGAAATTACAAATATCAACTTATCCAAGACTTTTGTGGCCCATATGAAGATATCAACAGTTCTGTGGTGTTGTCCACTTAGCTTTGGGTATACTTCAATTCTGGGATAATGCCCTAAAATGACTTAGAAAAACAGATGGACAGCCTACCTAAGACACATACATCCACGCCATCTATCCAGTTTTTAGCTTATTTTAGGATGTCCAGCCCAAGTAGTAGATCCAAATCTCGGGTGGACCACATCATAGGAAAAATGGTGATTGAACACCTACCATTAAAAACTTCTTAGTGCTATGGTTTATTAGCCATCTGGCTAGTTGGTAAGGTCAAACATGCTTGGATGAAGGGAAAACACAAATGTTACCTAGATTTAAAACTTTTGTGGCTCAAAATCACCACTATTTAATACATTGACGACTTTGGACATATCAGCTAGTTGAAACATCAAACAACAGCAGCTAAAGATGCAAGAACCACATCAATCAAATGATTGAACCTTGTGATCAAGAGCATACAAGATTGGAAGGTCAAGATTAATCAAAGAAAAGAGGTCCGATCATAAACTTGATGCATCTATTAAAGGGAATCTGCCTAGGATTGTTTATGTTTCAAAAAACCAACTTTGGTCGGACAATGCTGGTCACTCAATCTATGAATTGTAAATTTGATGGTAATTTTTAAAAAATAAAATAAAATAAAATAAAAAGTCTAGCATTCAAAGGAATACATCCCATCCCTAATAAGTCATGATAAGGCGATAGAAGAATACCAGAATAAATGGAGAGCTTGTAAACCGTAGAAGAAGGAAGATGGCTTTTGCAATCAGTTGGCCACTGGAGATTAGAAATGGATGAGGTAGCATAGAAAGAACTAATTACTTAAGATTTTTATTTTATTTTTTTAAAGCATTTTTCAAAGGTAACGCTGTCAAGGATTAAACCCAAGAATGCTTTTTAAGTTATTTGGGATCCCAAGTTACTTAAGTATGTTATATTCTACTCTTAGCCTAGATAGATGGCTAGCAGGCTGAGCAATACAGCACAGGACCAAGGTCTCCCTTTACCATTCAACTTTGGCAGTTAACAGGTTGTCCACATCTAAACCACACATGTGGCCATCTTGGATTACATATCTACATGTACCATTGACATGGAGTGGATGAAAACTATATAATTGTGTTGAGGGAGTAGACTAGGTGTGGCCCTTATTGTGGGGCCCCACCTTGATGTAGTTATTTTATATCCATACTTCATCCATTTCTTATAGATTATTTTTGGGTGTGAGCATAAAAATAAAGAACATCCCATTCTCAAGCAGACCATATTATAGAAAACAATGGTAATTGGCTAGTAATGGGTCACAAAAGTTTATGATGAAGTTGATATTTGTTTTTCCCCTTTAGTTAGGTTTGCATGACCTTATCAACAGGTTGGATGGCAAACAAATATTACGGAAACATTACAATGGGTCGTAGGAAGCTTTTAATAGTATGGGTTTCAATCACCGTTGTTTCCTATCAAATTGTCCACTTGAGACTTGGACCTTCTTCATTTTTGGGCTCAAGCACTAAAATGATTTGGCAAAAATAATGGACAGCGTAGATATGGAATACATACACTGAGGTGGGCCCTATGGTGAGGGCGGCATGGCTGTCACACCTAATCTGCTCTCTTGTGTTGAGTTCAAGTTGGATGTGACACTGCAACCTGCGTGTGGGTGAGATATTGTACATCCATGCCAATCCATCCGAACCATTCACGAGGTCTACCTTGCTCTTCATAGACAGCCTTGTCAATATTGGAAGCGGATTGGCTGGTGTACACTACTGATTTGGCTTGTGTGAGTTTTGTGGGCACCATCACGAGGTATGAATAATATCCAAACCGTTCGTCCACTTAGTGAACTCATCGTAAGGCTTGAGATGAAAAATAAGATAGATCCAAAAATCAAGTGGACCACACTGTAAAAAGCTGTGGGGTATTGGATGCCAACCATTGAAACCTTTTGGGGGTCACAGAAATTTTGGATCAGTAAGATATTTGTTTTAATAGTGAGAATATTACGGTGAGCCCTACGATTGTTTTAATGGTGAGAATCATTGTCCCCACTGCTATTTGTGGTGTGGTACACATGAGTCTTAAAAATTACTCATTTTTGGAATCAAGATCTGAAATGAACTCGCCAAATGGATGAACAGTGTAGATATGATAAATACATCATTGTGGGGCCATTGATCTCCTTTGAACAGTTTGTATGGCACTCGTTTTCGCACGGCAAGTAACCACACCAGCCAATATCATGAAGGTATTTTAACCATACTAGCATTGTTGTATGGTCGATTGGAAGATTGGATGATCAAGATCGAGCAAAGAAAACGAGATCTAATAATAAATTTGCTCATCTACTCATCTACCAAGATGGTTTATATTTCTTAAAAAAACATGACAGTGATGTAAAATGGATAGTTATTATAATTAATTTTTTAAAAAAAATTCCATCATTCACAGTGATAGGATTCCTCCCCTTATGAGTCATGATAAAGCAGCAGAAAGATGCATACCTGAATGATTGGAGAGCATGTAAAGAGATCGATGACGGAGATGGTTTTTGCAGATCGGTCCCAGAAAGAAGCACTTAGGTGAGAGGATGTTAGCCACTCAATCATAGGTCAACGCAGTCATGATAAAGCAGTAGAAAACAAAAACATACCAGTTATGTACCAGTTAAAATCAATAAGGCAGAGCAGGGATGGTTTGGATCATCCCACCATTGTGTTTTTTGCATGGTTCGGGTTTTGGGATAGGGAACCTGATCAACATATAAGGGATGGATATGATCTTGCAAACGGATGCCAACTCGCGACGTGTACCCGATAACATGTAGATATATGCGCCATACACGCGGATGGGCAGACGGAACATCTTAAATAAGGGGTCTGCTGCGCACCTGATTGGGCTATAAGTTATAAGTCCATCCATTGAATAACTTCCAATATTTCCTATACATAACACATCCAACTCGTCCAGTAGGTTGGACCTATCATCATGATCACTTTAAACAAAAGTCAGAGATATCCATTCATTGACTAAACTGTACTTTTACTTCTCTATTTATCAATGGTAGAAATTGTTTTCTATTGTGTAGCCTATGTGATGAGTGCATAGGACTGATTTTTGCACTAGGTGATACTTACAGTGCGGCCAATCTATTGTAAGGATTGGATGTCACTTGCACTCAATAGGTTGGCATTTATTCTCAAGGTAGACTGTACCGTGATCCTATTAGTTGGACCTAAGCACATCTTAAATTAATGGACACTCCAGTAAGATCTCTTCTCCATTTAACTTTAGCAGCTAACAGGCTGTCGGCATCTCGACCACACATGTGACCATCTATGATTACATTCATAGAGAAATTTTACATGGATTGGATTATAAAGTATAATAGTAGCTTGTAAACAGACAATAACCAGCCAGGAGATCCAGGACACGACGATGGGTGCGTACACACTAAGAAAATTTTAGAGTGATGCTTAGTGGTATTCGGCCTGTAGACCATCTTGGTTTGGACCGATGGTTTCACTTAAAAAATGAGTTCTCCCCATTTTGTTTAATCATAATTATGAATTACTGATCGTAGTTTATTTAATTGTTTTGCACTCCACATTTCTATTCCCCGTTGTTTTATTCTTTTGGTTTTCTGCTATAGCTGGGAGTGATTAAAAAGTTTCAAAGCATCTCTGCAACCACAGCGGTAATGGATTAAGGAAATCATACTTGGCCCACTTGGGTTATAGTCTCATATAAGATGTAATAGATGATAATGTGATCAAATTTGGGGTGTCTAGTCTAATTTCAAGCAGAAATTAGAATTCAGAATGGAATTGGATCTTAGATATGGTCTCGAACTAGATTAGTTTTCGTAACAAAAACATTTCTTTATATGATTTGTAATTATAGTAAAGATTTGAGTTGGGTTAAACTGTTTGATCCGGCCAAAGACTCAGTTGAGTTTTCAGGTTTTTAAACTGCGCCGGTCAGTGGACACAATAAGCTAGCTCTAAAATGTAATCAGTACAACTTAAACTAAATCAAAATCAAGATCTTTAGCAATGTTTTGAAAATGAAACCAGGCTTTGCCATTTTTATTGGCAATCCAGTTCAAAAGGGTCTAACTGGCAATCTAACCAATTCACCCAAAGCATGTATTAATAAGTTAAATGAAATGGATTTATAAGCTAAACACTCATAGAGCACTAGTTTGACACTTCTATTAGTCGAAGGTTCAAATATACCATGGCTTGGATTGGTGGATTTCCCTTTCCTAGTATGGAAATGAGTTTCATAAAATTATTTTCCTCATATGTAACATTTTATGTTGGTTGCGGAAATAAAGTTAGATATGGAAATTCATTTTCAATTTCATAGCCTTTTGAAATGAAGTTTGATTTCTATTTCAAAAAAAGAAAAAAAAAAAAAAAAAAAATCTAAACCAAGTGTTTTTTCTATTTCACCTATTAAAAAAATATATATATAAATAAAGTATGATTTTATTTTTTTATTTTTTAAAAACATCTAAACGGAGTAAGATTTTATTTTATTTTTTAAAGCACCGAAGCCTGAACAAATAAGGTTTTTTCTTAAAAAAAAAACTTTTTTTCCATGATTTTTTGTTTGATCAACCGTACATATGAACAATATCGAATTTGGGATTTTTGTTTCGCCCAAATCAAGGATAAATTGACTTGACTCACCCTATTTGAGGTCGGGACCACACGAAATTGCCTATGCCCCAGGTATTTGGGGTGAATTTTTATGAGTCCACCACAATGTCTATGAGAAATCCTCACTGTCCATCAGTTCTCCAGGTCATGTTAGGACATGATTCCAAAAACAAGGTAAATCTGAAAGTCTACTGGGGCATACTTTAGAAAACAACGGGCATTGAACACTCACTAATAAAACCACCACGGACACTAGAATTTTCAGATTAGGCTAATATTTGCTTCTTCTAATTTTCAGAATAGGCTAATATTTACTTCTTCTTTTTTTAAGTTCATCGCATAAGAATGATCCTATGAACGTTTGGATTATATGTAGACATTACAGCGAGTCAAGAAAGGTTTTGACGGTGGTGTTTCCAATCCAAATGTTTATTGCCGAGTGGATTCCTCACGGACATCACAATGGCCCCCGCATGGCTTCCACCAGGCAATTCACATCCGAACTTGGAGGTGACTTATGGTGCAACCCGTGTGGGACGGGCTGAGTCAGAGTCCACTTGGTTGACCAACCACGAAGATCACATATCAGTCCTCTCTACTTGTCAAGAGCGCCCACCATAGAAGACAATGCCTAGTCATTAATAAATAATAAAATATAGATGCAGTCCACCGTGAATTTATACGTGGCTAAATTTTGCACAAGGTGATCCTCGTGGTGGGGCTAATCCGTTGGATGTCTCTAGCACATAAAAGGTTTGAATTTAACAATTGGGTGGACTGTAACTACGGTCTAATTAGTTAGACGTGAGACCTTGTTATATATATGCCTAATGTTTTAATTTATTTATAATAAATAATTTACATATAATGGTACAGGCAGATGCTATTTATATTGCTGCATGATGCTTGATTTCTATGTAATGTGTGTGCCATCCAATTTCTGTTGGTGTGTGCGATTTGTACAAGATCTAACCTATCTAATAAGGTGACCGATGGACTGTGAAATTGAGATGGCCCATCATCAATGGATGTTATTTATGAAATAGCATATTACATACTTTATTTATTTTTTTGAAGAAAAATTTGTTGGTTTTTGAGGCCATGTTTGATAGATGCAGAAAAATCTCTAATATATATGTTAATGCTCATTTCGGATAGGTGGAACTAGCATGAGTTTTGGACTGTATACCATACAAACTAGGGCCCAATAGATGAACAGTGTGAAAATCATTCTTGTCGTGACACTTGTATAATAATAAACACCACTAGCATATGAAATCCCATGAGAGCTCTATGTTGAGAAAAGTGTAACCAAAGGTAGGATGAGATTGGACATCTAAATGAAGAAGTTACTGGTGCATGGAAATCCGATTACTTATTGTAAATGTATGTAGTTTATCCACGCCGGCCATCCATTTTTTCTTGCTTATTTTAGGGGATGAGCCCAAAATTGGTCCATCCATTTTTTTCTGCTTATTTTAGGGGATGAGCCCAAAATTGAATAATGATTTCCACTGTTAAAACCTTGCTAGGTCACATTGATGTTTATTTGTTATCTAACCTGTTCATAAGATCACATGGACATGGATGAAGGGAAAAAACAAACAAATATCAGCTTGATCCAAAACTTCCGTGGCCTTTCAACCGTAGATGTTGAATGCATTGTTCCTATGGTATTGTCCAATTTAGCTTTGGATATGCTTCATTTATGGGCTTCAACCTTAAATTTATATGGTAAAATAGATGGACCGAGTGGATAAAACACATAAATCACGGTGGACTCCAGAGAGTTTACTCAATGTGCAGTCTATTTTCTGTTACTAGAGGTATACACGAGTTGAACCGAGTCGAGCTTGACATAGCTCCACTCGGCTCGACCATTTGTTGACCCCAGCTCGAACTCGGTTCGGCTCTATCCTTAAGCCTAAATGGCTAGCTCGGCTCATTTTGGTTAGCAACTCGGGCCAGTTCGAGCTGAGTTTGCCAGTGCAACATTTTCACAAACACATGAATTACACCTTTAAAATCTCACTGTATATAAAACAACAATAATGGTCTTACAGGTATTTCATTAAAGACCTTGCAAGCAATATAAAAAATCAAGAAAAAATATATATTTATTTCATATACATACCTTCCTTGCCACTAGTTGACACTTTGTTGAGTCATTTCATTAAACATTTGGTGAGTAACATCACTATCAAAGTAATCGAGTCACTGAACTGGTTCAGTCCGAGTTAGATTTGAGTTGGGTTTGATCTGAGTCAAGTCAAGCTTGAACTCGATTTGAAATTTTTTTGAGCTAAAAAAAAAAAAGCTTGACCCGGCTCAAACTCATTTTCAAACCGAGCCTAATCGCACTTTTTCAAGTCGAGTTGAGCAAGCTAACCGAGTTAACTCGGGTCATGTACGGCCCTACTTGTTACATGGAGCTGGCCTACCAAAAAAAGGGGCAAAGATGCAGACTGCGTCATCTTTCGGCTATAGATATAAACCGTATCTATATTTACTATAGTTTTAATCCGAAGCGAAAGAGTTGCCACACAATTAATAATTAATAGTGGTGTAAGAGGCATCATAAGACCTAAAAAAATATATATATTCTATCTAAATTGTTTATCTATTTTGCAATATTATTTTAGAACATAAAACCAAAGATCAGCTAGATTGAAGCCCGAGTGAACCACACGGTAGGAAACATGAAGATTAAATCACACGTGCTTTCTATTGTGTGGTCCAATTGGTCCTTCAATCTGCTTTAATTTTGGGATAAAAAACTACAAATATTTATGAAAATTAATGGACGGAAGGGATAATCCAAATACATCATGGTGGGCCCCACAGAGCCCTGACAGGACCGTCCATGGTCCGTCTTACCCCATCCACGCCCAAAAAAGGGCGCGCGCTCAAAACCGAGCCGCGGCAAAAACATCTCCTCAATCTCTCTCTCCGTTCCCTAACCCTATGTCAGCTCAATCTCTCTCATCTTCCTCTGTCTCTCTCTGTTCCCCAATCCGTCTCTCCCTCTCCGTCTCATGCCCCATCTCCCTCCCCATCTCCTTGTCTCGTGCTCCATCTCCCTCTCCCTCTCTTGTTTTCCATTCTCCCTCTCCCTATCTTGTGCTCCATCTCTCTCCGTCTCTTGCTCCATCTCCCTCTCCGTCTCGTGCTGCCTCTCCCTCTCGGCGCATCGTCTCCATTGCCACCATCATTGTCTCCAAATCTAGTGCAGCCAGCAGCTCCCGCCCTTCACATCTTCCCTGACAGGTACTCATTTCTCTCAAATGGAGATTTAGATTTTTTGTTAATAGATCTACAAATCCGCAGATTATAGAGAAACAATATTGGAATTAGGGGTTTCCTAAAATCTGTAATGGGAAAAGGATTAGGGCATTCCCAAAAAAACTACTTTTATAGTTTAATGGTTTGATTTTCTTATGTGCTTCTCATTATTCATGTTATGTGCTTTTCATTATCCATATGTTCATGGCCCAAATCGCAAGCAGATGGTGTTAATCACTTATTAGTGGTTCAAATTCCGATCAAAATCAAAATCATTTATTGTTAAGGTCCCTTGTCAGATGTTTGGTATCAGGCAAATTTTGAGTAATTTTCAGTTTAACCTTCTGTTGTTTCAATCTGAGCATTAGGATTTCTATGTCAGTTCTAATGACCTTGGCAACAACAGCCCCAAGCTTGATCAGCTGATTCAAGAAGTGGCACATCATAGCATAGATGCTGCAGAAGATGGTGCATGGGAGTTCTGTGGTAATAAATCTAAGAACTGAACTGGGAATGGTGCTGAGAAACAGAGGGGAGCCTCAACTGCTGCCCCAAAAGCCTGGGGCCATCCAGAAATGTCTCAAAAGTCTTCCATGTCTGATAATGGTCAAACAGGATGGGCTTCTGAAATTAATTGGCAGACACAGACAGTTGATTCTAATAGAAAAGCTGGCAGAGTAAATGCAAAGCCAGTGTAATCTCCTAGGTCTGGTTCCTCAAATGTTTTTGAAATTGTCCTAGTATTTATGATAAGAGGAAGTAGCCCTCAAGTTGTAGTTAACTTCCATTTGTATCTGACATGATGGTAATATAATTGGAATTTGGAGACTGGTTCCTCAATATGAATACCAAGGTAATTGCAATTTTGTCACTTCCACTTCCAGAACTAATTATTTCTGTTCACTTCATTAGTACGGACTGTGCTGGTTCTTAATCATATAGCCTCTATTGTTGAGATCTGCTGTTCTTGTTCAGAATCTTACAACAAGAACATTATTTAGCAGCTGAATCTAATATTATGCTTGTAATTGTTGCTCCTCATCATTGCAGGTTCTTATATACAGAGATTGGACGTCTTCAGAACATTCACAATAGCCATAGATGTAGTGGAAATGAACAATTGCAAGTTGATGATTCTACAAGCTCGTTTTTCTCTCAGGGACAGATTTTCCTGACCAAGGAAAATGCAAAATGAGACCGGGCTGGAAATTGCATCTATATATCACACAGATGCCATGTAACTCTTAACATTTTTTTCTTTAAATTATTATTGTGGTGGTCCTGTTAAATATATGAAGTTTTCAATTGTTTTCACCACTCATGTCAAGGAGATTTTACTATTGCTTCTTATTAAAGTTGCTTATTTGTTGATACTGTTCTATACTGAAATTGGATGATATTTTGTGCCAAATTGACTGAATGATCATGAAATACCATTGCATTTTGTGATATTTGGTGGAACCAAATGCACCCTAAAATAAATTTGGTAAGGTGTCCAATTGTTAATCATGCCTAAATTCCTGTAGGGGTCGACCCAAAACTCTGATAAGTGGTCATAGACCAGTTCCAGGCCTAATAAATGCCTAAAAATCAGGTGATTAATTCCCCATCTCAGATAGACCCAGGCATTGTTAAGGGTGAGTTTGGTTGCATCAAATTTCATGAAATTTCACCCAAAGTACTTGTCATTATCGCCACTAAAATTTCATGTTAATTCAGTTGGGCAATCTGGAGACATCGGATGGTCATGACTGGCAAGGTCTAGTGGACTATGCATGGAGCCATGATGTTGTGTCGGACAAAACTCACCAATCATAAGTAATGGCAGATGTGTATGTGATACTATGGTGGATGTTTCATCATGCTTAAGTAATGGCAGAAAAGCACCCTGAGATTTAGCCCATGAAGTGTCTGGTGATGGAATCCTGTTTTTGAGTATGTGTGTTCTATTTGAACTTTTATAATGATTTGAGGTTTTTTTTTTTTTGTTTTTTTTTTGTTTTTTTGTTTGTGGAACTGTGATTTATGTGGGTCCACTACCCACTTACAGAGTTTTCTCTCTTTTTGTTGGTGTTTTCTTTCTTCCTTGAAGATATTGATCATGGCCTTTGTGTTTGGCTGTGCTTAGGTTAGCTCACCCCTAAACCGGAATGGATCTATTGCCTAGTTCTGAAGAATCAAGTTTAAGGTAAGTATAGAAGGTTTGGCATCTTGTATTAAAAATAAAAATAACTTAATCTATGGTTTGCATAAAGTGAATCTTGTCATTGTGGAGTTTCTTTTGGTAGTGTTTATTTACTGTGTGAAATCAATTCCAGGACTTATCTAGGTGCAAGGAAACATTGTCAACCCTTAAAGCCATGCAGGGGCAAGGAGCCTATCCGCAACTAGAGCTGGACATAGCTCACCTTGAAAAGGAAATTGATTTATATTCACTGGAGAAGCTGTGTTATGAAGCTCAAATGATGGTATGGTAAATGAGAAGGCTTCATCTCCTTTTCAAATAGGTATTCTCTCTCTGTATATTTGATCACTTTAATGTTAATGCATTAATCTGTTTATCTTACTCGGAAAGTGGTTGTGAACTTTATTGGATTGACCATGAAACTGTGGATTGAACGCCTAGCAATGACAAAAGTTTTGTATCATGATAATATTTGTTCCTACGGTTTATTTGAGTGATAATAATTATATAAACGGTTTGGATGTCATATAAACATTATGGTCAACTCTAAAAAGTTTTCAACGGTGTATGTGGCTGTTCCCACTATTTTGTTAGTACAGCCAACTGAGTTTTGAATCTGCCTGATTTTTAGAATCTTGTCCCACTGTTGTCTTTCAAAATAGATGAATAGAGTGGATGTGGACCCCACAGAAATATCTCTATGCCTAGGGGCACATGCAATCCTACACATACATCAAGGTGGGCTGCACGGTTAGGGACTTACCGACTAAGCTGCTACCCTGACTCACCTTTGAAGAATGTAATATTCTTGAAAAAAAACTGTTTGGTTTTCTTTCATTGCTGATTTTTGTAATTGGGTTAGAGATTTTCATTGTCTTTTTCTTTATTTATTTATTTATTTTTGCTACAAATGTGCATCCAGAATTAGTATTCCTTATGTTTAAAATCACTTTATTGGATGATGAATTATGAGATCCTTGACCGAGGGTGTGCACAAGATACTTAGATTTTGAGGAGACTGCAGTAGTTTGCTATTTGTCATCTGTAATATTGATGTTGGACAGTGATGGTCCTGCAGTCTATATAAGTTGTTGATGTTCTTAGATATGAGAAGATTAATTGCTTCATTACATTTTTTGTGCAGGAAATTGCTTCACATCTGGGCTTTCCTGATGGTTCTGTAAGCCACTATGGCATGGATGTTGATGTTAATAGTGTGTTATTAATGGCTGACATTGTTCTTTATGGTTCCTTTCAAGAGGAACAAGGTTTTCCTCCATTGCTAATTAGAGGCATGTCCTTTGAAGTACCTATCATTTCTTCTGATTTGGCTATCATAAAAAGATATGTGAGCTTAGTGCCATTTAAACTCATCCTTGTTTCCTTGACATTTACATGATTGAAGTTCGCAATTTTTTATTTATATTTATTTAAAAACCCGTCTTAATACAGGTTGTTAACGAAGTCCATGGTTTGATTTTTCAAGCACCTGAACCTGAGACATTGACTAGAGCTTTCTCGATTTTAGTATCGGACATGAAGCTGTCTAAATTTTCTCATGTAGTTGCTTCCTCTGGAAAGTTACTTGCTAGGAACATACTACCATTAGAGTGCATAACAGGCTATGCAAAGCTTCTAGAAAATGTTCTTCAGTTTCCATCAGATTCCATGCTCCCTGGGTCCATTTCTCAGCTTCAAAAATACAATTGGGAATGGAATTTGTTCAGGAAGAAATCATATGAGAGAGGCACGAGCCAACAATGAAGCCAGAACTGAACTTGAGATTCGTTTGAGAAAAGCTGGGGAGCGAGAAGCTACCCTTGTTCAAGCACTTGAAGAATTGAGGTAGACTCTTAGTAGAACAAAACAGCAGGTATTTATTTGATCCTGATTCTTGGACTGTAATTTCACTAAGTAACAAAAAATGATTCATTTGTTGGTTTGCTGTTGTAGGCAGTTTTTAGAGAGGACATGGTTCAAAGAGACATTGATGATCTTCAAAGATTGGGTGGTATGCAACAACAAAAAGTTTAAAATTGTAGTAATTGCCTGTTTTTTGCTGATCTTATATATCTTTTTTTTTTTGCCATTAAAAGTCTCCGTTATAGCGTTTGTAGAGTAATGCCTTGTAACTCATCTTCTGAATGCATTTGTTAAAAGAGTATCTAATTTAAGAATGTATATGACTTTTCTTTTTCTTTTTATTTTCCTGCTTTAGAATACCGACTACTGTCCTTTTCTCATGATTTGGATGAGAAATTGTTTGGTATTTTGGCTCATGATTTGGATTTTTGCAGGGATGGTGTGAGTAAAGGCCAATTCAGTCAAGTTTTTCTTTATGAATTAGATGCAATTAGGAAGGTGATTTTCCATACTTGGGTCCGAGTTGCATTGTCCTTCTATAACAATTTTTTTCTTTTGAAAAAAAAAAAATTAGTCATATGAAAACTTTGTAATGGTGCCATTTCCATGTTCAATATTCCACCTTACATGCCTGTGTTTCATTGGAGGAAGGATATGTTCCACCTGTGACGTTTGTGGTAGTTCAAAAGAGACCACACATGGCTTTTCCCTGCAGGGACCATAATTCAACTGACAGGAGTGGTAACATGTTACCGGGTATGTCAAGCTGTCATTTATTATTATTTTTATTCTTGATGTGGTTCCCATGCCCTTTTTTTTGTTATATTGGCATAAATTGTTGTTTTGGTTAGGAACTGTTGTCGATACGGAAGATATGCCACCCAATTGAGTTTGATTTTTATCTCTACAGCCATTCTGGTATTCAGGCAACTGCTGGTTCGAATGGTAGCACGATGGTTCTTGTTGGCCATGATGAATGGTTGTCTTATGTTGTTATTTTATTGTCTTGTTTGTATTTTTCAGGGAACAAGCTGTCCCACCCACTATCATGTTCAATGGGATGAGAACAAGTTCACAGCATATGCATTGCAAAAGGTAACGAACAATCTCTGCTACACGTAATTATCAGCCAACGTAGAGGTAGATATCATCCAAACTTAACTGTTGGCAAAATTTTAAGAATATTTTAAATTGGATCTTTTGCCATTATAATACCTTGAGGATCTACTATTAGACTTCAAACCTTCACCCAGGATGGGTGGAGTGTGCCGAACTATGAAGAATAATTCTACAAGTTGATGATGGACAAAGGGCAATAATATTCTCTATGAGCTATGATGTGTAGCGTACCGTACAACATTAGAGAGTATACTATATCTGATTTCAAATGATGTGCATATATTAGTTTTCTTGTAAAAATTTAGAGCATGCCTTACTAGATGCCAATTTTGACTTGCAACGTATCTCTTGGCTGTGATGAACACCCATTATTTGTTTTGTAGCAGCAGGAGATTTCTTTGGCTTCTGGATGTTTGCATCCTTGTGTGCTTCAACCCCTTTATTTTTTGGGGTTAGCTTGTTAGTACACACCCACTGTCAGTACACGCACTGTTAGCCACCCCCACTAGGGATTGATACCAAGACCTACAGTGTTGAAACGAGGTATCTCCACTCAGTCTACCAGTTGAGCTATGGATCAAAGTGTTGTGTGCTTCAGCACCTGATTTTTAACATGAGCTGGACAAATAGGAGATGCCTAGCCAATCAAAGCTAATCGTGTCAGCTGTTACAAGCCCAATTATACCAAACCTTGGTTTTTCGATTGAGTTTCCTTAAGTGCATTTGTAGTTTGTTTTGAAAACTTTAAATAGACAGATAACTTTTTTTTATTGATATTGTGCTTTTATGAATGAACTAATATGAATGATTGTATTTGATTGATTGAATGAATGATTATGCACATGTTTATGAATAGATTAAAATAGATGATTTATCCTCAGTTGTTATGAATTGAGGTTAAAAATTAAATTTAACCTTAGTTGATGCCAACAAAGGACAAATCCACATTTACCCTCAATAATTCAAACTGAGACTACAACTCCTGTGGCTAAAGCCTTGGTTCTTGAGAATTGAGGTTAAAAATAGATTTAGCTTCTGTTGTAGGCAACCGAGGCTAAAATTTGGATTTAGTCTCGGTTGGAAACAAATCTCATTGTCTAAGATTGCATAGAATGCATCAAATTCTCAATTGAATGTGATTGAAAAAATGAATGTTTAATCCAAATGGCATTACTACCCATTATTGACAAAATGGGCTTGGACTACACCCATTGGGCTTTTTGAATGACTATTAATGCCATCTGGATTGAAAAAGAGTTCCCTGTCCCAATTCCAAAGGCAAATGGATGAAAATTTCAAATCATTTCATCACCAATTATATTGATGACTTCATGATATTTTCATGTTCTGTGCAAGAGCATCTCCAACATTTAAATGAAATTTGGCAATTGGTTCAGAATCACCAGCACATAAGGTTAGTTCCTTTTTACCTTTTATTCTTCCATGAAATGATCTCTTAAATCATTTCTATTCGTTATGATCCCTTGAATATGATGATCTATTTTAGGATGAAAAGATTCGTTCGGAGCTGGCAAAAGTGTCCGCCATTAATGAGGAGCTATTGCTGCCGGAATTGGATGTTGCAAAAGAACAACTTCAGAACCTACAGAAACATCAAGAAAAGCTGGAAATGAAATTAAAAAAGGATATTAAACTTCTTGTTAAAGAAGTTAAACATGCTAGATTAGAAAGTTTTAGGAGAGGCTTCAGGAAAGTGAAGTATTGTTTATTTAGAAATGTGAATGCAGGATGCATTTGATTGTTATTTGTAATAAATGCATCGTTTTTTTTTTCCTAATTGCATTCTATGTACTATTCCTATCAGCATTAAGCTTAGATGAGTTATCAATCACAATAGGTTCTTGCAAAGGAAATAGGCATCAGTATTACAATTTTTTTAAAAATAGCTACGAAATTTGTAGTAGCTATTGCTAACTACATTATATTGCTATGGATTTTATTCCACTTTTAGCTACTGATATTATCCGTAACCTCACAGTAGATTCTTGCAGTGGAAACAAGCATCATTATTACAAATTTTAAAAAAATTGCTACGAAATTTGTAGTAGCTATTGCTAATTACATATTGCTATGGATTTTATTCCACTTTTAACTACTAATATTATCGGTAACTGTAGGTAATTACGCTATAGAGATTATAGCTATTGCTTTATTTGTAGCTAGTGAATCTACTACTACGGATCTAATCTGTAGCTATAGGTACATTCACAATAGAAAGTATAGCTACGGCCTTTATTCATGGCTAGTTATATTTATTGCTACGGATTTAATCTGTAGGTGTAGATGATAACGCTACAGAAAGTTATTGCTACGGTTTCTGTCCGTAGCTAGTAATATTTATGGCACGCATATATTTCGTAGCAATTGCCTTTTGACATTTAGCTACTCCACTATAGCGACGGACATGCTATGGATTACGTCGAATACTTTATCTACGGTTTTTGGCCGTATCATATGCCCATTTTCCTTGTAGTCTCTGGTGGGATGAGCGTTCATGTTGCTGCTTCACACGTGACATGTATGGACAAAATCGGCACCGTTAATTTTAGAGTTGAAGTAGGTAACAGGCCGTCCAAAAATTACAACATTTGGACATTCCCAGCCCTTAAGCCAGTGACACACAGAAATGGCTCACATTGATGAGAAAAGGGCCACCATTCGATGGTCAGATGAAAGTAAACTATGATCAGTGGCCCATTTAGTGTTGGATCCCGTGGGATGCCTAGTTCGGATTTCAACCCCGATGAGCCCCGTGTGTCAATCATCATTACGAAGTACTATTATTTAAACATTTTTTATTACAGAGTATTAACGGTTTAAAAATCAGTAAATAAAGTGTTTAGTATTTTAACCCAAAATCAGGTCCATTTAATAACTGCTTCCCAACCATGTTGGATCAAGTTGATTTTGAGAAGACCTAGACTCATTTACTAACTCAGATCAACCTTTTAGACCTAGAGCCACCTCATGGGTTCAAATTTTGACATAGACCCACTTGGGTCCAATGACCCTTGAGTCCATTCAACACATTTGTACCCCTTTGTATATCTAGGGAAAGGTGAAAAATATGATAGATGGGCTGGGTTGAATTAAAATTTGAACAGGGCTGGTTCAACAGATCTAAGACAGAGCCTCCTATGTGAACGGCCCGAATCCCTATTCACCACTGACCCTTCCACAACCACGGTGATGATCATGTAAAGGGATAGTTGTCAGAGACTCGGATTGCTTAGTGTAGCAGATAACACCTGCTGGAAATGCTCTGTGGACCCCACCATGATGTATGTGTTTTATTTACGTAGTCCATCCATTTTGCCAGCTCTTTTTATGGGCATGGGCCCAAAGATGAGGCAGATCAATCTCACCGGAGGAAACGGCGGTGATTGACATGTGGTACACTTGAAATTTGGTGATCTGACTCACTTTTGGGTTCATGCTCTTAAATGAACAATCAAAATGCGGCCACAACTTTTCTAGTTGCACACGGCCACGGGACGGACGAAGGTGCTGCTGTGTGCTGCTACCTACGCAATCCTATTCCGTCGTCTCTGCTTATAGATCCCACTCATTTTTTAAGTTGCAGGTAGTTTTGATTTTCATCATCCTCTAACTCTCAGCAGATCTCTCTCTCTCTCTCTCTCTCTCTCTCTCTCTCTCATGACGATATCCTCAATGTTCCTCTCCTTCTCTTCTCTCCCCCGTCCATCATCTCTCCCCAAAACTCCCCCTTCTTCAACACCTCCATCGTCCTCTCGCTCAATCCCCCACAAGAAAGAGTCCCACCACAAGAGCTTTCACAGGCTGGCAATAATACAAAGAAGCCGTCAAAGACAAGGACCTCGCCCAAACACTTCGCTTCTTGAAATCCGTCAAATCCCTTCCCCTCCAATCCTCTCTCGATGGCGACAGCAGCAGCGCCGGTCTTTTGCAGCTACAGTGGCCAAAGAGGGACTGGGAAGTGCTCGACACTTGCTTGAATGCCGATGACATGAAGCTTGTCAGCAGCGCCTAAAAGTTCCCCCATTACAGGGGCTTCCTCCCTGATATTGGGAAGTGCAAGAACGTCGGTAATTCTGTGAATATGTTTGTTTTGGGGTCTTGAATTACTGTTGGAATTATTTTATTGTGGTGATTAAGATGGTAATTTGATGATTTTTTAGGGCTTGTTTGATGAATTCTGGTGATTTTTTGTTTATTTATGCGAATGCTGAGGTGGGTTTCTGGGACTACTTTCTTTTGCATATTCATGGGCCCTGAATTTGACTAATTTGAACAAGAAACTTGTTTATATGATTCAAGAAATGTTGAAATGCAAATGACTCGAGTAGAAGCTCGACATTTTCATGAGTATCTGGATGATTATTTAGTTGGGTTTTACGAAATTTTAAAGGGTTGTTTGTCTCCCTGGAATCAAAAGAGCCTAAGGGGTCCTTCGGCAACTTTGAGAAAGAGATTCTGTTAGTCATGGTTGGGTACTGGGAATGTAGATATGTGGAATTCAGAAACTGCATTTGGGTAGTGGGAAAGAATGTGGGCTATGCAAGTCTATTTATTTATTAAGTGACTGTTGGCGGAGAATATATTTCCCTGAAATTTGCAAACTAGCCTTTTTCTAGGACCTCAAATATTGGAATTTGCCCCTAAAGGGCCTGTTTGCACCAAAAGTTAAGCCTGGATAGCCGTCTAGTCAGGCGTGTCCTGCTCTAATTGTCTGGCTAGCCGATCAAAGCTGTTCTAACTAGGCCGGTCTGATGTTTCTTGGAACCTATCTAGTATAGTAAAAACAAGCTTGTTTGTTGTTTGAAGTTTCTCTAGGTCTTATTTTCTCCTTGAAAACACTAGGAGCTCTGTGGGGACCTATCAGGCTATCAGAGTGGAATCCACTTTGTCCATCAGGATTCTCCCCTCGTAATTACTTTACAAACAAAAAATTAACTCAATAAAAAACTCAGTTGGGCCATACAATAAGAAAATATAATGTAAAATCATGGGTTAACCCCTAAAAATGAAGTGTTGTGGCCCACCTAAGTTTTCAATCATCAAAATATTTTGTATGTCCCTTCCTCTTGGTGGGAGGAACCTAATTACAGGTTGGGTTCATTTTGGACTATCTTATTCACAAGCTGTGAATCTGACTGATCTGAGGGCCTAAATCACGAGGGAGGGAGGGAGGGACAGTTGTCTGGGTTGCTATGAACTTCAATAGTTGTTTTTCTTCCTAGTGTACTTTTCCAGTTTTTTACTGTTTTGTTTCTCATGGTTGGGTAGGAATGTAATTTTTTGGAATCCAGAAATTGTGTTTGTGTTGGGAAAGAAGTGATACGAATTCTACTAGTTAATATTTATAATTAAAGAAAAAATGCGACTATTGGGAAGGAATCCATTTCCTTGGAATTTGTAGGCCAACATCTAACAAGGAACAAAACACAAAAGATAGAATCTATTTCTGACTGGAAACTGTTTCTGAGTTTCCCCATGGTCCCAAAGTAGAAATTTACCCCTACTTACGGATTCCATTTATAGATACTTTCCCAGGTAGCCAAGCAACCCCTGAGATGGGTTTTTAGTTGGGTTCCAAGGTTCACATTCTCAGGAGCTTGAAATTCAGTTACTTGAACAAAATTTTGAATGCTTTTGTGAGTATTACAAACATGAAATACAAATAAAGTGACTGGAAACTCGTTGATCGTATGATTATCTGCAAGATTGATGAATTACAATTTTGTATGAGTGTTTTGACGGAGCAACAATCCCCTCTTGTTTTTAAAGCAATTGGACAATCCTGTTCACCCATGTGTCGTCTGATGTAATGGGCCATCGGTTTTGGCCAACGACCAATATAAGCTGGTGTACATTGGAACCAAAAACCTGGACCAAAAGTAGAAGAAAGAATGCTTAGAAAACATAGGGAGCCAATGCCACTTCCCTGTTTTTATTCTATTTGAGAACTCTTCCGTTATTTGAGAGTGTTTTCACGGAGGGACAATCCCCATCATGTACAATTAGTTTGAATACTTTTGATTATGCACTAAAACATTCTCAATGTTCAAGTTAAATATTTGAAAGAAAAAAAAAAAAAAAAAACCAAGTGCACACCGAGGAAAAATACCGTGTAAATTTACTAACATCATTAATGAAATGCTCCAAGCTTTCCCAATAAAAATCTACCAACATCATTCATTATATCCAACAGCAAAACAGAGTTCGTCACTAGATATAGATAGTACAAATTCCAAAGGTTTATTGGGTACAAATATAACATAAAAAGGAACTAGAGTCCACAGATTTAATGGGGACAGGAAATTAAGAGCAAGGAAGCACATGATGAACAATACACATTGTTGTATGACAAGACTTTGATGTTAAATGCACGAAATTTGGGGTTGCCTCTAGATGATAGAAATCGCCTTTCTTTGAGTCATGCAGCAGTAATCTCCCCTACTGATGTTCCTTCACAAAGAAAACAGTTGGATGAAACTCAAAGTAAAGCAAATACCAATTAGCTAGATAGGGTGACCTGGATGCCAAATGCATCTGTGTGCATGTGATGGTTTCTATATACTTAGCCACCTCGATCGTTTCTCAAATTTGAACACTCCGGAGATGGTGATCAACTAGAAGAAACCGCCGACAAGTAGGGCATGTGAGCCATTGCTATGCTTTTCGAAATCATTTATTTTTTAATTTTCTTTTTGTTATGGTCAGGAATGCAGTGGAACCATCAGATGGATCACTCATCTATACCATACATAAAGTGGGGAGGTCCTTGTGGGCATACCACTACCAAAGGAAAGTAGAGCCATTAGAACCAGAATGTGGTAGCACCATCCCTCTACTGTATTTTCATTGGTCATGAGCATGTGTCAACCGAGACCATCAATTGAGCTTGTCCACCTAGTAGGACCCATATCCGATCATGTTCCAAAAGAAACATTTATTTTGTTCATTTTATATATACATAAACAAACACACACACACAGAGCATGATCGAAGTCACATGAGTCAATGAGAGTTGCAATCAATCAAACAAGTTCCAACCTCCCCCTGCATTGACCAATCAATAGAAGTTAAGCCAAGCAGCCACATCTAGTATCAAATTATTTGCCTTGTTCGTTTGAATGAATAGGAGATCTGGTTTGAGAATGTTATGAAAATGTAGCCAATTGAGATTACAATCATACGTTTTTCTAGCCTAAGAAAAGAAAATGAAGTTTTGCCTCCCTCTTGAGGGCAGTTATTCTTTGATCCTGTATTTTTCCATCTGCATCCTTAACACACATCAAACTAAAGTACATGAATGTTTATGACATAGTTCAATCATGTTCATGCATGATGCAATAACAATTCACTTGCCACCTTGCAATTGCTTTCCATTGAATCTAGGTCCAAAGAATTCTTATATCATGCATGATTGTCACATGCACCTCTATGAGACAGGTGGAAACATGACGAAATCCAGACAGCTTTTCCAGCAGCCTCAATGTGGAGGCTCATAGTCAAACGGATTGATCAAAGAGATTAATTTTAGACTGGGATGTTAAAAGAAAAGCAGATGGAAGGTTTGAATGCAGTTGGAATCACCCTGCCATTGACCCTACTTGTACAAATTGACAAATTGAGGCTATCATGTACTATTCTTTCCAAGAATCATATACAATCTAGATCATCAGATAACGTGCTTGGTGGTAACGCATGAGATAGGCGACCCAAATCACGTTATTATCTATAGTATGATCAAATGGGAGGGTCTCATCAGTCTTAGTTCTTACATTTAACAAATGTTGCTGAATCTTCAATTGTATGCGTTGCATAGTAGTATAGCACCCGTTTCACACGGGTGGGGCTTGAATCGCACTAGCCATCTACCTCACACGGAACGCTCACCGCCAGTGTGCCCCTGCATCTCACAAGCCACCTCATTTGAGCCCGGTATGAAAATGTTCATGCATTAATCACCCCCAGTATATCACTTTAATGTAGGACAAGTAGTCACTTGCTCTAAAAGCTCAAACTAATAGAGTGTGGTGAATCAATCATTGTATCTCATAGCCCAGGCTCCACATCCCATGAGTTAGGTCATTGGTCGAACCCCTCATGGGCCCCACATCATATGGGTTTCACCTCACATGAGCTACCCACCTCACATGGGTGGGGCCTGCCTCACACAAGCTACTTGCCTCACACGGGCTGCCCACTCCAAGTGCCCCTGCATCTAATAGGCCACCCCACTCGAGCCCAGTGTGAAAATGCCCTTGCATTAGTTTTTTCCTTTGAATTTATACCACTTACTATTTTACTTTTAACCATCCATTTAATAGCCATTAATTGGTGATTATTGTGATTTTAGAGATATACTCCATTAACAATGGGACCCTACAATTTGGATAGTCTGGATGTACACTAGTGCCATGTGAAGAGGATGAGTCAGTACATAGCCATAACTGAATTTAAAAATCCATAGCCAGAACCTTAAAGAAATTGATAATAAAAAAGAGAATTGAAAAGATTTAATGTGTTTGAGAAAATACCTGGTTAAAGAGAAAAACTAAAAAAACAAAAATAGCATTGAATGGCGTGACAGGTGGGATTGAGGCATTGGTCACCACAGAGAATTAATGAGGCAGGAACAGAGAAGCAGAGAATAATGCCATGTATTTCAAGAAAGGTTTTGAACTTCATGTATTAACTGCCACCATTAGTTTGAATACTTTTGATTATGCAAAACATATTCTCACTGTTCATTTTAAATCTTTGAACAAACACTAATTGCATACCAAGGAAAAATACCATGTAAATCTACTAACATCATCAATGAAATGCTTTTCCATTAAAAAACAAAAAGTAAAAAAGAAAGAGCTTTTTAAAAGAAAATCTACTAAGATCATCAATGAAATGTATATAATAGGGAAACAGAGCTTGTCACTAGATATAAAAAGTACAAATTCCAAAGGTTTATTGGCTACACTAGAGTTAGCATATTTAAAGGAGAAAGCGCGTGACGAACCTTACATATTGTTGGATGACAAAACTTAGATGATAAGTGCAAGGAATTTGGAATTGCCATTAGATGACAGAAATTGCCTTTCTTCAAGTCATGCCACAGTAATCTCCCATTCTGATGGTCCTTCACAAAGAAAATAGTTGGATGAAACTCAAAAGTGAAGCAAATACTAATTAGCTAGATAGGGGAACTATGGATGCCAAATGCACCTATATGTATGTGTTGGTTTGGAATCTGCCAACCAGATGGCTAGGATCATCCAATTTATATATTTTTAATCATGTTTCATCAACAACAACAGGGGCAATTAAATGAACATACTGAATTAGCACGTCACCCCTGTCATGTGTACCATGGAAAGGTCTCTGTAATCCTATACCAGTTCCACAGCTTTGCCATCATTTCTTCTTTCTACTAGAATTATTATATGACTAATTGCACAACTGATTGGGGTATTTATTGAATCAGTACTGGGTCTATACACAGCATACATGGCATTTGTGATGTTTGCCGGGCAGCTAAGATTGCCTGAAGGTATTTTAACCAAGAATGTCGCGGGAAAAGCATGTACATACATACCTGCTTCTGCTTCTTCTTCTTCAGCGGCATCTTTAAGAAGCAAGCCTAAAAAGGTAGAAAAAGGGTAGAAAAGGAGGGAAGTGAGGTTAGAAATGTCTTCAAAAGAATTTATAGGTGGTTTTGACACTTGAAATTTGAAGAATCTACATCTATAGTAATTGGATTCTTGAGAATTTCAGTCTGTCAAGTTGTGTTTAACACCTTTAAATTTAAATAATTTCTAAGAAAAAGAAAAGTAGCTTTTAGAAAGAATTGTAAATGGTTTAAAATTAGAAATTGAACTTTGGCCAAATTCCAAATTGTTGAAAGTGAAAATTAGCTCTAGAATTAAATTTTAATTTCGAATGACAATAATTTGAAAAAAAAAAAACTCTTTAAATGTCATCAATGATAATCAAGCACTTAACTTATTTAATTATTTGTCTATTGGATTGGCGGACATTTGTTGGATGATTAAAAATAAAAAATATTCAATAATGTTTTTATTTCTATAAAAAAGTGTCCCCAATTAGAGTTTAGGATTCTTGGACCAATCTAACTTTTAGGCTATGACATAGAGACAGTGATTCCATAAGTTAATTGGTTTAATATGAGTTGATGCCATGTGTGCCATTTCTAAATGTCTGTGTATCAAGTGTCCCACGTGACTAAAGTATTAAATAACCTGACCAGTAGTATATCAGTCATACGTCAGGTCTGTTAAAAGTGATAGTCTGACCACGGAGGTTTGCTAATTTACACGTGTGGGCGTGTATCACAACATGATACATGCATGGCATCTAGATCGCCTCACACAAAAGTCAGGCCAGCTTTCCCAATTGGGATAGGCGAAAATATATAAATACAAATGAATGGTTAGAAAAAAAAAAAAAAAAACCGTCAATTTACTTTGTATTGCGTGGCCCAGCTGAAGAGTGATTTAGTCTGACTTAGAGAAAATCTAAATAACTCTGTGGGGCCCACTGTGGTGTTAGTGTCTTATCCACACCATCCGTCCCATTAATTACCAGTTCATTTTAGGGTATGAGCCTATAACTGAACCCTATCCAAAGTTCAAGCAATCCACACCACAGGAAACAATGGGAATTGAATACCTGCCGTTGAAAATTTTGTGACCTCATTGACAGGTTGGATGAGAAATAAAACATCACTGTGAGCCCTGAGAAGGTTTCAACAGTAGATAAAGAGTCACTACCCCATTGTTTCCTGTGGTGTAGTCTACTTGAACTTTGGATATGCTTCAATTTTGGAATCGTGTACTAAATTGATCTGGAAAAACAGATGAACGGTGTGGATAAAACACAGACATCCACAGTGGCCCCACAGAGTTAACTCGGTAATCTGTACTCTGGACGCAATCCGGTTTTTCGGAGATTGAATGGGTAATTCGCGGCACACGTACGAGAGTAATAAAAAAAAGGTATGACGTGGCAGAGTGCAGTGCTCGCGAATCGCCTCTTCAATGCCTCTAACGCAGGCTTCACGAATGGTTTTGGATATACAAAATTAATAAAGTTTGGGTTACCCTTTAATTACCTGAATCTTCTTCGTCTCTCCTCCATATCTTCCACTTCCAAATATCAACTGTAACATGGATTGGGAATGACTTAAGCTTCGGATACATGCGAACCTTGAGAAGTCTTAAAGACGGCATTGCCCTTCGCATACTCGGCCAGTCCTTATCCAATTCCTCCAAATATTGTAGCAGCAAGACCTCCACTTTCCATACCACACTCTCGCTGTCCCAAAATCTGGGACCCATCTGCCTAATCCATCCCCCATAAATAAAAAGTAACTGAAGATTGGGAAGGGAAGTAGGATTGAGCCAGTCAGGTGTGCTTTCTCCCGGATAGTTCCAAAGATACAACTCTCTCAGGGATTTAAGAGGAGGAGAAAGCTCACCTTCAATCTTCCTTACAACTCCATCTCTTGCAACAGAAATTCCCCCAAAATCTAACCTTAGAATTTGCAGATGCTGGAGCATTGATAACACATTCCATTCCCCTTCTTCTATTTCTTCCACTGACTTTATCTCCATCCAAAGTTCTCTAAGTTTTGTCAAGCTCTTCAACTCCGAAATACCGGATCCATTTTTATTCACAGGACTAAACCATCCTAACCATTCGAGATTTGAAAGCTTTCCAAGCCCTTCCGGCATGCATTCTAAAGAATCACAGCTGATAATTTGGATAGCTGTTAGCTTATCTAATGTTGTGATTGACACAGGAAGCCTTTTCAAATTCGGGCAGTTTGATAAACGTAGAATCCGAAGATTACGAAGATTTCCGATTGAATCGGGCAGTGATATTAAGGCAGAACTCTGTATATTAAGATAAACGAGGTGCTGTAAAGACCCTATCCCACTGAACCAATCGCTGCACACCACATTTTCATCGAGATCACTGTCTGACAGCGAAAGAGATAACACCCTCAACCACCTTACTTTACATAGTTTTGCTTTTACACTTGCAATCGTCTCTTTGCTCTGAATGTCCGTCCCTACCAACGTCCGCAGCCTGGTGGGACTGTTTCTGATGCTCTCTACAGCTGTATTCCCCACAATTCCCAAACGACGAGACTGCTCACTGAATGCGGGACTACCTCCACAGTCCAACCTCACAAAAAAGCTCTCTTCTCTTGCAATTCTTATTACCATATCTCGAACCATATCATGCATTTTGCAACTAACATAGCTTCTCTCGAACTCATCTTTATCAACTCCAAGTATCAAAAATCGATTACATAATTCTGAAAAACATTCTTCTCCTATCTCAACTGCCGTTTTCCCATTTTCTCCCCAAACGAAACCCTCACCAATCCACCAGTTAACCATGTCCTCAACCTCAATTTCAAAATCTTCAGGAAACATGGCAAAGCACAGAAAACAAGGTTTTAAGTGTGTTGGGAGCTCTTCGTAGCTTAACTCCAAACTTGAAATGACCGGCTCATCTTTCCCACTAATTTTCAATTCGTCTTTTAGGTGCTCTGATATTCGCCTCCATTCATGGATAGAATCACCCTTCCCCAACATCATTCCACCCACAATCTTGATTGTTAATGGCAGTCCCCCGCACCTTGCAACAATCTCCTTTCCCCAGCCCTCCAAGTCTGAATTTGTGCACTTACCTCCAGTTTTTGCAAAAGCTACTTTGCTAAACAAGGACCAACTATCTTCATTTGAGAGAGTTTTGGGATAGTGTATGCGTCTACCGGCAGCTCCCATTGATTTAGCAACCTCCTCATTCCTAGTTGTAACAATAACGCAGCTACCATCCACTTGGGGCAAACCAGACTTCAAGCTATCCCACCACATCCCTTCATTTGTTTGCCAAACATCGTCCAAAACTACCAAGTATTTTGCATCTAATTTCCTCTTAAGACTTTCCAATAGCTCCACAATATCATTTCCCCTCAGAGATTCCTCTTCAACATCTAGCTGTTTTAGCATCTTCTTCAGCAATTCATTCAATTTGAAACTTTGAGAAACAGTAACAAAGACCAAGTGATTAAAAGAGTTTTTCACACTCTCACTGTGACGTATCTTTTGAGCGAGTGTGGTTTTACCAATTCCCCCCATTCCAGCTATTCCAATCACCGTTGAGGGTCCATCTGCTTCTAAGATCCACTTTCTAATCTTTGCTGAGTCATCTTCTAATCCTACCATTTCAGCTTCATGCATTAGGATTGGGTACGTCATTCGTATATTCCCACCATCTTCATCTTTGCCAGGTTGGCGAGGAGCTATTTGCAAGTAGGACTTCATATTCTCCTTCACCTTCCTTACCCCTTGATTTATTTTCCTCAGCCGCTTTCCCAACTGATAACGTGATTTCAAATGAGTAGGAAAGCAATAACTTGTAAAATTAGGTGCACACCCTTCTTTTTTTTTCTGGAATAGAAGTCGACAATCTGCTATTACATCTTCAGTGTCGTATACCAACTCTCTTAAGTTGCTCATTACTGTCTTGAGAATCTCATTCCTATCTCTTCTCTTCACCTGATCAGCTTCCTTGAGATAGCTTTGCATGTACTGAAGCTCCTCCTTTGTTTCCTCAAACTGGTCATCAAACTCAAGTAGCTGACGACCTTCGCTCAGGAGTATTGACAGCAAATTATCTAGGAGAACACTGACAACAGCATCTGCCATTTTCCTGTGAAACAGTATTATACCGTTATGAAAATGGAATTCAAAACTAGGGGGAGGGAAAGAGGAAAAACTAAAGACTACGTAGAAAATATTGCAATTAAATTGACTACAAGAAAGTAATTGCATCTCTTTATGAGCCTTGGATCTGCTCATTTTTTTGGCTTATAACTCAAAATGATATGGCCAAATGGATGAACCGTGTGGATAAACCCAGACATCACAGTGGCCCCCAGCCCATGTTGAGCTCGGGACAAGGAGTACCCAATATGCGTCCCATTGGAAATGGTCACAGCAGCATACAAAGGGCATGAGTTTAGTCATGTTTCAGTCAGTCGTGACTATGGGGACCACCTCGATGTATCTGTTGTATATCCATGCCATCCATCTGTTTTAACAGCTTATTTTAGAACACAGTCGCAAAATTGAATCATATTCAAATCTCAGGTAAATTACACTACAGGAAACAATGATCATTGAATGCCTGCCATTAAAAACTTCATAAGATTTACTGTTCCAACATATTGATAAGGTCACACGGACCTGGATGAAGGGAGAAAAACAAGTATTAATTTGATCCAAAACTTTTATAGCCCACACAAAGTTTTTAATGGTACATTACTACAGTTTCTTATGATGGTCTCTAAGGGGCCCACAGAATGGTCTATTACTGCCGTTTCTTATGTACTGAGGGAGTAGATTAATTAGGTGTGGCTCCCGCCTATTCCAAGAAGGCATTGTCCTTATTACCTTGATGTATTTAATTTATATCCATGTTGTCCATTCGTTTTGCTATATCATTTTAGGGCATGAGCACAAAAATGGAGAAGATCCAATTCTTAGAGTGGATCATACTATACGAAATAGTGGTGTTTGAACTCCCTACCACTAAAAGCTTCCTAAGGCCTACTATAATGTGTCCATAATGTTTGTTTGCCATCCAACCTATCAATAAGGTGACACAAGCCAAGATGAAGGGAAAAAAACAAATATGGCTTGATCTAAAACTTTTGTGGCCTATTAATGGTCAATCACCACTATTTCCTATAGTATGGTCCACCTGCGAATTGAATCTTCTTCAGTTTTGGGTCATGTGCTAAAATGATTTGGTAAAATGAATGGACGGTGTGGATATAGAATACATGAATCAAGGTGGGACCAATGGTAAGGGCAGCACGGTTGAGGTTGGGTCGCACTTAATCCGCGAATTGGCTGAGACCCCATGACCAGCGATGTGGGTGGGGGCATTGTATATACATGCCATTCATCTGCCTTTTCCAACTTATTTTAGCATGGTCCAAAAAATAAAGCATATATAAATTTCAGATGGACAACATCACAGGAAACATTAGTTATTGACAATTAAAAATCCTTTGTTGGTGACAAAAGTTTAGATCAAAGTGATATTTGTGATTATTATTAATAATATTATTATTTTCCTTTCTACAGGTTCATGTGACCTTAGCAAATGGTTGGATGGTCAATAAACATTATAGTGGATCGTAGGAAGTTTTTAATGGTGAGCGTTCAATGACCAATATGCCTGATTACTGTTTTTTCTTAAATCTGGGCGGAATTTAGTTTGGTTCCATTTTAGTGTAAAGCAAAATTAAAATCAGGCCCATTTAAAACCACAGTCCAAACTGGGTTGGATCAAATTGATTTTGAGAGGACCTGGACTTGATTAGCAACTTTTAGGCATAGAGTGCACCATGGTCCAAAATTTGAACAATGGCCCACTCAGGTCCAGTGACCCTAGGGTCGATTGGATACATTTACACCCCTACATCTATTTAGGTAATGTAGAAAATATTTTGGGACCGGGCTGAATCAAAATTTTGAACAGGGTCTGCCCAACAGACCTAGCTAGTCAAATTATAGGTCCAAACCAACCCAATTCAGAACCATTGGGCACTTAAATCTAAGGTTATGATAAGTGGGAAGTGAACTAGGTGAAGGTAGTAGAACCACAGATTCTATCACAACACCTTTCATTATTTAAATACCTATGGAGAAATGATAAGGTGGGTTGTATGATGCTAGCCATTCAATCTATGAATTGTAAAATGGACAGTTATTAAATTTTTTTTAAAAAAAGATTCCATCATTCAAAGGGTTAGGATCCCTTCCCTTATGAGTCATGGTAAAGCAGTAGAAAGAAGCATACCGTAATGAATGGAGAGCTTGTAAAAAGAGAAAGAAGGAAGATGGCTTCTGCAATCAATAGGAGAAAGAAGCGCTTAGCTTTGGTCAGACGATCCTAGCCACTCAATTATCAGTCCCTTATAAGTCATGATAAAATGGTAGAAAGAAGTATACCGGAACCAAGGGAGAGCTGCTCAAAAGAGGAAGACGGAAAATGGATTCTGCAATCAGTCGGAGACTTTGAGAAATTGTACGTGGTCAAAGCAGCATATAATGTACTTCTTACTTAAAATAAAATAAAATAAAATAACAATCATATAGACCATTTTTTTAAAATTATAAAAGGAGAAAAACAAAGTATCAAAAAACACTTCTTACTTCTAAAAGAAGAAGAAAGTCATACAGAACACTATTTACTTTTGAAAAAGGAAAAAGAAACAGAAATAGTGGGTGGGACACTGATTGTGTGGTGTGGCAAGTGTGTTGGTCCACCATGGTATATGTGTTATATCCACACTGTTCATCCATATTGTGAGATCATTTTATAGCATGAGTTGAAAAATAAAGCAGATATCAAGTGGACCACACCACAAAAAACGGTGGAGATTAAACACCTACCATTGAAAACAACATGAGGAACATACATGTTTTTGATGAAGCTGATATTTGTGTTTTCCCTTCATCCAGGTATATGTGACCTTATGAACAGATTGGATGGCATAATTTAAACAGTCCATTTAGTGGCTTGTAGAATTTGATGGACAAGATTGTTCATTAAAGATGAGTTGAGTAATAGATGTTTAGGACCACCTGATTGCTCTAGTTTTTGTAGAGTGATGAAAGAAAGTTTAACCTAAATCTAATGCAACTAATGACTTTAGGCATGTTGGGCGATATAAATATCAAACGACATCAGCTAAATATGCAAGAATCACATAAATCAAACGATTGAAGATCAATAGCAACCAAGATGCGTATGGTCGAGAAAATAGGTCCTTTGACACATAATAAAAGAAGCTTTTTTTTTTTTTTCCACAAAAACTGATCTTCTATTTCATATATAAGAGCCGTTGTACAGACCAATACACATTTGGACTGACCCCTTTTTGTAAAAAGGAGGGGGCCAGTCTATCATATAATAAAAGAAGCTGCTTAGATTATTTATACTTAAAAAAATAAAAAATAAAAATCGTACATAGTATGTTTACGGCATTTAACCAGTTCATCAGATTTTCCCCACCATTAAAATGGGAAAGCCCTAAAATCATCCTTACCCATGAGAATTTGGAGATTTATAGGTGGTTGTTAGTTGTTTTCTTTGGCGTAGTATGTGGACGACCTGATGAATAGAATGGCTGATTTTAGAGGCATCTCATTTTCACAGTGTGATAACACTTTGTGCTGGTTGCATTTTTTTTAAATACAGCAAGCACGCACCCACAAGCAGCTAGTTGTACAGGTTTGGGACACGGATTGCCTACCGAGTAACTCAGCTAGCCTACTGAGAAACTTTGAAGGCCCACCGTGATGTCTGTGTTATCCATGCTGTAAATCTGCTTACCAGCTCAAGTGACCCACACCATAGGAAACAAGGATAATGACATCAACCGTTGAAACATTCATAGGGCCCACAGTTATACGGATGGGATATATACCAGCTTGAACGCTTAGCAGAAGCTAGAGTAGCAATAGAAGAAAAAAGATTAAAAATAAATAAATAAATAAAATCCAAATTCATAAGGGATGAAGGGAATAAAAAAAAAAAAAATCCAATTTCTTAAGGTCTCGTAGACATGGATGAAGCAAAAAACACACATATAAGCTTGAAAGGTCTTCTGCCCGAGATGTTTTCAACCGTGGGTGTTCAATTCCCACCATTTCTTATAGTATGGTCCACTTGAGCTTGGGATATGCTTCAATTTTGAGTTGATGCCTTAAAACGGAAGCGGATTGGTTGGTGTACAACACACCATGCACCCACTGGCTAGTGGGTTGATGTCACCAAGTTCTGTAGGCCCCATCATGAGGTATGTGTTATATCCAAACCATCCATCCAGTTGGTGAGATCATATAAGACTTGAGCCAAAAAATAAGACAGATCTAAAGATTAGGTGATCCACACTGCAAAAAGTAGTGGGGTATTCAACGTCTACCATTGAAATCCTTTTAGGAGTCACAAAAGTTTTGGATCAATATGATATTCGTTTTTACTCTTCATCCAGGTTTGTGTAACCTTATGAACAGATTGGATGGAAAATAAACGTTATTATGGGCCCTATGAATGTTTTGACAGAGGGAATCATTGTCACCATTGCTATTCGTAGTGTGGTCCACTTAAGCTTTGGATATGACTCATTTTTGGGCTCATATACTAAAATGATCTCGCCAAATTGATAAATGGTGTGGATATAATAAATACATCATTGTGGGGCCCATGTAACTTTGACCTCCTTACCCTTGGTACAACTCAGAGTTCAATAAGCTTGAGCATTTGTCTTCCCACGCCAATTAGCTTCCCAAAATTTGAGCGGGTAAAATGGATGTGGATTCAGTACTACCCCACTAGTCCTTAGCTAGGACCGGCCTCTCTGAGGGGCCACCCTAATGTATGGGTTTTACCCACCCTTGAAATCATCCTAGGGCCATCATGATGGTTATTTTTCATCCAACCTGTTCATAAGGTCTCATAGACCAGGATGAAGGGAAAACCCAAATATCAACTTGATCCAAAACTTAAATGGCCCTCAAAATGTTTCCAACAATAGGCGTTCGATTTCTGCTGTGGTCCACTTAAGCCTTAGATCTAAATCATTAGTAACCAGAGGATTGAGTACTACCGTTGTCCCTAACTAGGAATGAACATCTACATTGTCCATTCATTTTGACATATCATTTTAGAATCCCTGCTTTCCTCAATCACTCACGATTGGTTCATCGTCATCATTGATATTGTCGGCATTGCTACGTTAAATGCAGTGTGTAATGATGTGGTCCAATTAGATTGCAATAAGTAGGATTTTCCTGCTTATGACAGGTGAAGGATCCGGATTCATCATTTTAGGATTTAGTTCCAAAACTGAGGCACATTTAAGTCTTAACGGGACCATTCCACATGAATGCGTGACAATAATAACATCCACCATTAAAGCTTTCTCAAGGCCCGTAGTGATGGGCAATTTCCATCAAACCTGATTACAAGGCCAAGTAGACCTGGATGAAGGGAAAACACAAATATCAGCTTGACCCAAAACTTGTAATGCACTTAAGAAGTTTTCAATGGTAATGGTTTAATCCCCATTGTGTGGTTCACTTGAGCATTGGAATTACCTCATTTTTAGACTTTTTACTGTAAAATAATGTGGCAAAATGGATAACGATACGGATAAAACCCATACCTCCGAATAGCCCTTTAAAGCCCTTGCCTGCTCCTATATTGGAACAGGCAACCGTTGTACCCAACCACGTCCAAAACGGTTGAATGACAAGATGGCAGATATAAGCAGACGCTCTGGGTCCCATAATGATGTATGTGTTTTATGCAAGATGTCCATGCATTTTTCTAGCTCATTTTAGTACATCGCCCAAAAGTGAGGCATATCCAAATCTCAACTTTATTAGAAATCGGTAGTAATTGAATGCCTACTTTTGAGAGCCATAAAAGTTTTGTATCAAGCTGATATAGGATGGCAAATAAACATTATGGTGGACCTAGGAAGCTTTTAATGGTGGGTAATTAATCACTACTATTCTCAAGAAGTGTGGTCCACCTGAGATTTGGGTCTGCCTTATTGTTGGGCTCATGTGGTGAGCTGGAAAAATAGATGGACAGGTGAATTAAAAACATACATCATGGTGGAGCCCTACGAAGGTTTGAATGGTGGGCTTCATTGTCACCGCTGCTTCCTATGGTGTGGTCCACCTTCTACTCATTTTTTGGCTTATACCTCAAAATGATATGGCCAAATGGATGAACTGTGTGGATAAACCCATACATCGTAGTGGGTCCCTCGAGCCCCAGCATGTGCCAAGCTTGGGACAGGCATGGATAACACCCAATCCACATCGATTGAATGGTCACAACAAGATATAAAGGGCACGGATTTTGACGTAGGGAAGAACGTGATGAGGTCAATCACCGTCTTCCTTAGGGATAACTACTCCAAATCCACAGAGCTTCTCTAGACTCCTCACGGAGATTCCTTGAATCCTCGAGGGAAGAAAATAGAAATAATTTCTAATAATTCAAAATAAATTGATTGCAAATTACAATCCTTTAAATAGTGAACTCAAACCTAGGAGGAAGTTTTAGAATCAAACTCGAACTCAAGCTCCTTGAAAATGTGATTTACTATAAACTGTAAACTTACTATTTATAGACAATCATGATTCCTACTAGACTTCAAGTTTTCAGCCAAAAATAGTAAGTATTCAATTTTGTCTAACCATGTTATTCTCTTAATTTTTCTAAGCCCTTTTCATGTTGGGCACTACTCCTAAAATTCAAAGGATCAAAAGTCATGATCGAATTAAAACTTAATATTTATAGTAAAAACGAGAATAAAAAGGACTTTTGAGCGTTGATCTGATGGAACCTCTCAAATCTAAAGTAGCTTCTCCATATGTTAGGGTTTTGTCGCCTCCCAAAGCGGTAAAGGAGCACGTTGTGAAGAGGTCTAGGCTCACGCAAATAAGTCTATACAATGCAACACTGCTTTTATATATATATATATATATATATATATATATATATATATATATAGAGAGAGAGAGAGAGAGAGAGAGAGAGAGAGAGAGAGAGAGAGAGAGAGAGAGAGAGAGGCATGCTCACCTACACGTGCGCACCTTTGCACACGTGTCATGGGTGTCGAATCCGAATGCTCCATAAGATGCGGAATCCCATTAAACCATAGGGGGTGAATTTTCACCCTGATCTAAGATTTTGGTGGGCCATAGCAAAGAGAAATTCAAATCAAGGGAAGAAACTGTTTACATTTTTCATGGCCCACCGAAGTTTTGGATCAAAGTAAAAATTCATACCAGGGGATTTTATGAGGTTCTGCTTCATGTGAACTGTTCAGATTTTCGAGACTCATCAGATATGATGAGTTCTCAAAAAAGATCGTATGTATTACGTACGAATAGGTTCGCAAGTGAGCGTTTCTGTGTGTGTGTGTGTGTGTGTGTGTGTGTGTGTATCTTAGATTAGTTTTAGTCTCTCTACTTCTGTGCAAACGTCGCATAATGTTTGAAGTTTATGTTAGCTTAAATTTCTATTGGCTAGTGTAATTGCTATAGCATGCTTAGTATAGTATAAATATTCGTGACCTTACTTTATCAAATACCAATTAATCAAGTCCATACTTAAAATATCAAACGCTTTATCACATCCTACTAACCATTTGCCTGGATTGTTTATCCACACGGCTGGTTCTCATTTTATTTATCTTCTCTAGTTTATTTATTTCTCAATCAATTATTCATAAATAAAATTGGCATTGTTTTTAGCATTTTTTTATTTCAAAACTATTAATCTTATTTTCATTGAGAAATATATCAGCACCAATTACTGGTGAAAGAACAAGTTCTTTAAACACAAGGCAAAATGAATCCATTCAAAATGACTAACCCCCTACCATTCTACAAATCGCCTAATCAGTATTACTATTAGTGGTTGAGCGGGTAACTAGATCCTTAAATTCATTGATTGTAAGCCGACACATTTCATTGGTCATGAGCGAATGGGCCTAGGTTGATGTATGTGTTGCATGGATGTAGATTGCACACTCAGTAATCCAATATGCTCTACAAGATCCATTGTGATGTATGTGTCTTATCATGTTGTTTAATAATTTTATGAGCTCATTTTAAAGCATAAGCCCAAAATTGAAGCATATCCAAAGATAGAGTGGACCGCATCATAGGAAACATTGGGGATAATAAAAAACAAAAGAAAAACACAATAAAAATCATATAGGTATTGCTCTCGATTCAATCAAATTAGGCCATATGTGCAAGCGAGGGCCTAGATTAGTTCTTCCTGTGTGATCTGATGTAGAACTGGTTGTGAACACTTTCATGTCCAAGATGGACTAGAGAAGGCCCAATCGGAGGTGGAAATCATCACGACCATTAGAACCTTAAAACATGCATATCTCGTAAATCAAAATGAGTTACTCCACGTACCATATATGATTTTGGGGTAGGATGAGCTACTTTACCCAACCAACCCTGTTATGCCGGGTTGCCCATGCCAAAATTTTGAGATTCCATTAGATCGACGGTTGAAAATCAATTTTATTTTCGATTTTACTATTTATAATAAGTATTGGTTTGATTGTAACTCTTCATCCGTTTGGGCTTTAGGAGTTGTTTCCAACATGAAAAGTGTTTAGAAAAATTAGGAGAATAACGTAGTTAAGCTAGATAGGATACTTACTGTAAACAGTAAATTTGCTATTTATAAAAAGTTACGAATTTTAGGGAGTACTTAGGCCGTGTTTGTTAACACTGAATTTATGCACTTAATGCGAAATTAGAAAAATTTTCCGTGTTTAGTGGTGTTTGTTAATGCGTTGTTAACGCGGAAGACAGAAAGCGCTAAGTGGTTAGGAGTCTGGCTTAATGGTGAACGCGGAATGCACTCCGTGATTTTTCATTAAACAAAAATCTTTGCTTCCAAAAGTACCCCTTTTCAAGTTAATATGGTAATTTTTTCTTTTAAATTGTTTGCGTAATACAAAATCAACCTTTAACCTGTGAAACTTCTTTATGCTTATGTGTTTGATCCACACCGTCCATCAACTTTTTCAGATAATTTAAGGTATGGTCCAATAAAAGTAGCAGGTCCAATGATTAGCCATAACAGTGGGGTGGGGATTGAACGTCCACCGTTAAAAACTTCTTGAGACCTAGAAGTTTCAGATCAAGTGATATTTGTGTTTTCACTTCATTCACGTCTACATGACCTAATGAATAGGTTGGATGGTAAAAAAAAACATCACAGTGGCAGAAAGGTTTCGACGATGGATGTCATTATCACTGTAGCATCCTTTGGTGTGGCTCACTCAAGTCGTGGACCTGCTTCATCTTTCATATCATATATTAAAATAATATAAGAAAAACAATAAATGGGTAGGATGTGTTCCACGTTCAAGCCGATCCGGGAGCCTGCGACGGATTGGGGTTTAGGAAGCGGATTCTTGGTGTATTGAAGTCGCAAGTTGTGGGTCCCATCATGACTTATTTTTATATCCAAACCATCCATCCATTTTTGGAGCTCGTCATAAGGCTTGAGCGAAAAATAAGTCAAATTTAAAGAAAAGCTGGAGCAGCACTGCAAAAAGTAGAGGGGGATTGAATGTCTACCATTGAAACCCTTTTGGGGTCATAGAAGTTTCAAATCAATATGAAATTTGTTTTTCTCTTCATACGAGATATTTTTGACCTTATGAATAGTTTAGATGGAAAATAAATGTTACGTGGGCCCTATGAATTTTTAAGGGTGAAAATCATTATCCTGCTGCTATTTTTGGTGTGGTTCATCTGAGCTTTGGATCTACCTCATTTTTGTGTTCATGTCTTAAAATAATATGAGAAAAGGAATTGACGGTTTGGATGTATAGATACATCACGGTAGGCTTGCCCACAGAATTGCCTGTTCGGAGCTGGGGACTGCCGGGGTAGTACGCAATCCGAGTCCTCGTATAACTCGGCGCTCATCTCGGACACAAGACGGAACGGATGGAAAGCGGATTGCTACTCCCCCCACCGTGGTCGATGCTCTATTAGCCCATCCATGATGTATGTGTTTCATCCATTCCGTTCATCCATTTTTACAGATCATTCAATGCTTCATCCAAAAAATTAGGGGATATAAATCTCAAGTGGACCACACCATAGGAAAACAATAATGATTGGATATGTATAATTAAAATCTTCCTAAGGCCCACTTTCCTGTTTATTTGACATCCAATCTGTTTATTGGGTCATACAGGCCCAGATTAAGGAAAAAAATAAAGATCATCTTGATCTAAAACTTTTATGCCCCCGAAAGGTTTTTAATGGTTGATGCTCATTCAACGCTGTTTCCTGTAATGTGATCCACTTGAGATTTCCATATACCTAATTTTTTATCCCCTTATATAAAATGATCTGAAAAAATAGATGGACAGCATGGATGAAACACATACATCATAGTGGGGCCCACGGAGCACCGACCACCAGCCATTTCCAATGATACCTCCGGACGCGGATTTCCTACGAAAGCCTTGGGCAGGAAGTTCCTGCGCTGGGAACGCAGTTGGGGCCCACTGGGATGTTTGTGAGAAATCCTCACCGTCCATCTGTTTTGTGAGTTCATTTTAGGACATTAGGCCAAAAATCAACCTATATAATGCTCAAGTGGGCAGAAAATGTGATAATTGAACGTCTACAGTTGAAATATTCGTGGGGCCACAGAAGTTTTGAATCATACTAATATTTTTGTTAACACCGTGGAAGGACATTTCTTAGGTGGTTTGTTCGAAATAGGTGGGGTCCACCCTTGGTACTTTTCGGAGGATCCACTCCTATCATCATGTTGATCGTATCATATAAATCCACATGCTCAGATATGGGGCTGATTTGAGTTTTCAGTGGGCCACACGCTTAGCAGATGCACGGACAATACTCACCATTATAACCAAAATCCACACACCACGTACGCGTGGTGCCAGGCATGCATATCTATTTACAAATTTGCCATTTAATTCCCAACCAACTTCTAATGTTTGTTTTGTCGGAATGCACCGTCCAAGTACTTTGAACGTGGGTAGGGATTCCTCGTTTTTCGTGCTCTTCCCATGGGTCAAGTTTGGACTCCGATCTCCCAAGAATAACCAAGATGCTCATTTAGTGGTTGATACACTCAAAAATAATTTCTTTATAATGTAAAGCATTTCCAAACAGGAGATAGATAGGGGCAAATGTGTCAAATTAACATATTTCAGACATTTCAGATGTTTGTTAACGACCTTACTTTATCAAATACCAATTAATCAAGTCCATACTTAAAATATCAAACGCTTTAGACTTCAGATTTAACAAACGGGGCCTAAGTTGCAGTTTAATTCCGAAACTTATTTCAAGCCTTGGTATCCATATTTAAAGGGGTGTGGACTCATTTATTTCATTCATCAATCAACATGAAAAGTGGTTCACCTGAGATTTGGATCTGAAATTTTTTTAGGTTATATTCTAAAATAATATGGAAAAATAGATGAATGATATAGATAAAACACATACATTATAGTTGAGCGTACAGAAAACACTAATAGCAGCATCAATCAGACATAAGATCGAACTTTTTACAACAAGAAAACGAGGTGATGTCCACCATAATGGTTATGAGAAATCCACCCCATCCATCCATTTTTCCGGATGATGTTAGGGTATTGGCTAAAAAATGAGGCAAATCCAAAATCAAGTGGGCCGCATGCATGACAGGAAACAATGAGGGTTAAATGTATTTGTGGGACCACTAACTTTGAATCTGGTTCATGTTTTTGCATTTTTAGTTCATCCAAGTAGGAATAATGTCACTCTACTTTGATCCATCTTAGGGCTAACCTCGACCAAAGTTAATGTGCTATGTGTTATTAACAGATATATTAAATCTAGAAAAGTTCGACTAGCCCTGAGAAAGTTCAGCTCGAAGTCCAGCAACATTGTATTTGTAATTCCCGAGGTCTTTAACCAAGCGAAGGACATGCTCCACCGGTCAAAGGTACTCTTTGACCAGTAGAAGGTTACGCAGATTGTGCACGGATTGTACGCGGCTGGATAAATTTGAGGCAGCTTTCAGGGAGGTGCGTAAGTGGGGTTTTCTAAACTATAAATAGGAGTCCGGCCCTAGGGCCATTCTAAGGAATTCTAAGGCTTTCTAAAGGTATTACATGGGTTTCTAAAAGGGTTCTAGGGTTTTCAAAGGGTATAGCAAGGGTGAGATTCGAGGTTGTTCGAATTGGGCAAGTCCTCTCTCTTTGTAATTTATGCTTTCATAGTGGATTTTTGTCACTTTATCTCATGGTTTTTTTTCCGTAAGAGTTTTTCAAGTTAAATCTTTGTGTTCTTTTGTGTTTGCTTGATGCTCTTGAATTGCTATCTTAGATCTATCTCTGTGTGATTCCGCAACACAATCCCCAACAAGTGATATCAGAGATATTGTTGGGGCACGATCTGGATCTGCAGGATTAACATCCATGGGAAGCATTAGGTGTGATATTGAGAAGTACTCAGGAAAAAAATAACTTTGAGTTATAGAAGATCAAGATGATCAGTTCCTTAACCAAGCAAGGTGAAGATGGTGCTCTTGAGGAGCGAAAGTCTAGTATGACTGATGATGATTGGAATACCCTTGATAAAAAGGCCTTATCCTCAATCCGTTTATGTCTCACGGATAAGGTTCTATACAATCTTTTGAGGGAGAAAACTGCAGCTAGTTTATGAGCTAAGTTAGAGGATATATAAAATTCTCTGAAAATTGCCTACACTTAAATCTACAATAGTATAACTTCAAGATAATAGAGGGTGGAGATCTGGAGGTCCACATCAGCAACTTTAATAAACTAATTTGTAAATTACTGGATATGGAGGAAGTGATTAAAGATGAGGAACAAGTATGTAAGTTGTTGAATTCTCTTTCAGCATCGTATGATTCATTCAAGGACACAATGTGCACCGCAAATAAAACCTTGAGTGTTGACACCATTATCTCAACCCTTCAAGGGAAGGCCATGAGAAAGCTAAACGGTGACATGAGGACATCTTCCGATGCACTGTTTACAAGGGGAAGAAATATTGAGCAAGGTACAGGATCTTCAAGATCTAGCAAAAGAAAACTAAAGTGTTGGAACTGTGGGATGACTGGAGACATGAAGAAGGATTGTATTAATCCTAAATCGAAGAGAGGAGACTATGTGGCTTCTTCCAGGGAGGCCAATGTTGTCACATCTGATGAAGAGACAAGCATAGATGATGTGTTATCTACGTCTATAATCAGACATTTGTTCGATGATCGTAGAGACGAGTAGATCCTTGACACAAGGGCGTCATATCACATAACTCCTCATCAGAGTTGGTTCACTAGTTACAGAAAGTGCAATGGTGGACAGGTGTTTACGGGCAATGACATTGCCTGTAATGTTGTGGCTCTTGGTACGGTGCACATCAAGATGTTTATGGGGTGGAGCGTACCTTGATTAATGTAAGGCACGTTCTTGATTTAAAGAAGAATCTGATTTCTCTTGGTGTACTTGAGGTAATGGGTTACAAGTTTACCAGATTTGATGGTGTCTTTAAAGTATCTAAGGGGGCACTGGTAATCATGAAAGCCCAACGACTTGGTAATCTTTACAGGTTGATCGGGAGCACTTCAACAAGTGGAACTGCAATGGATGTAGTGGATTCCACCTCTGCACGTATGTGGCATGTTGGGCATGGCCATTTGAGCGGACAGGGCATGAAGGCTGAGATGCACAAACAAAGATGTAGAGCAGGTGGAGCAGCCACCTATGAGAAGAATCACACTACATAATCGTAGGTAACCAGCGAGATACATGAATAACTCCAATATCGCATATGCTCTCGTTACAGACGAGTAAGATCCATCTACTATTCAAATGGCTCTAGGTGAGCCTAGTGCTGAGAAGTGGAAGGTGATTATGGATGATGTGATGGACTTGTTGTATCAGATCGACACATGAGAGCAGGTGGAGCTTCCGGTGGGTTGGAAAGCAATTAGATGCAAGTAAATCTTCAAAAAGATACAACATAGATACAGAGCGAGGTTGGTAGCGAATGGTCATGCGCAGAGTGAATGAATTGACTTCTCAGATATATTCGCACCGGCGGTATAACAGGTATCTATTAGATTTGCATTGGCACTAGTTGCCCAATGCAATCTCGAGCTGGAATGGATGGATGTGGAGACTGTATTTCTACACGAGAAATTAGAAGTGTTGTTATTCATGAAGTAACCAGAGCGGTTCAAAGTTAAAAGAGCAGAGAACAAGGTTTGTAGGAGATCGTTGTACGACCTGTCGTCTAGGTAGTGGTATAAAAATTTGATTCCTTCATGGTAAGGCATAAATTTTCTAGGAGTGAATATGATCATTATGTCTATTACAAGACACTGAGTGATGACACATTTATCATCTTGAAATTATATGTTGATGACATGTAGATTGTCAATCATAACATGTCTAAAATCAATGTACTGTAGACTCGGTTAACAGGGATATTCGAGATGAAGGATCTGAGGGCTACAAAGATGGTTCTCGGCATTAATATTCATAGAAACTAGAAGAGGAGCAGGCTTTGGTTATCACAAGTAGAATACCTTGAGTAGGTATTGATCAGGTATGTGATAGACCAAGCAAAGCCGGTGAGCATTCCCTACACGACTCACTTCAAGCTTTCCTCAAAACAATATCCCAAAACAGATGATGAAAAACATGATATATCTTATGAGCCTTATTCGAATGTGGTTGACAGTGCATGCCATGGTCTATATTATACTGGTTATTTCACAGGCAATTGGTGTTATGAACAAATACCCCGGCAAACAACATTGGGAGGTGGTGAGATGGTTACTTCAATACATTCAAGGTACAGAAGACTACGTCTTAACTTTTAATAAGACAGGAGCAAAGTTGGTAGGGTATGTGGATTCAGATTACGCAGGCAGTGTGGATTTTAAAAAGTCGACTTCAGATTACTCGTTTGTACTAGCGGGATGAGAAATTAGTTGGATGTCGAAGCTTCAGTATATGGTGGCTCTTTCCACGACCGAAGCTGAATATATGGCAGTGGAGGAAGCATTTAAGGAAGGTGTTTGGTTCAGAGGTACGATAAATTAGTTGGGGCTTCAGAAGGAAGCCGTGCCGGTTAATTGTAACAGCGAGAGTGCTATCAATTTGGCTAAAAATTTTATTTATCACTCACGTATTAAACACATTGATGGTCGTCACCACTTTATTCGACAAGTGCTTGAAGAACGAGGTATAACACTGAAAAAGATTCACACTAGTGTGAATCCAATAGACATGCTCACCAAGGTCATTCATACAGAAAAGTTCAAGTTCTATGCAACTTTTTTGGGCTTGGCGAAGGCGAAAAAGAAGAATGAAGTGTACATGAGAAGTTATGATGTGATGCAAAGATAAGAGAAGAGGTCAAGAAGATACATGGTTAAAGATTGAAGACATGGTGGAGATTATTGTTAACAGATGTCTTAAATTTGAAAAAGTTTGACTAACTATGAGAAAGTTCAGCTCGAAGTCCAGCAACCATGTATTTGGAATACCCAAGGTCTTCGACCAGTCGAAGCCCTACTTCAACTAGTCGAAGGTTACGTACATTGTGCGTGGACTGCGTAAATTTGATGCGGTTTTCAGGGATGTGCATAAGTGGGATTTCCTAAACTATAAATAGGAGTCCCTAGTGCTATTATAAGGAATTCTAAGGTTAAGGTTTTCAAAGGGCGTAGCAAGGGCAAGATTCGAGGTTGTTCGAGTCGGGTAAGTCCTCTCTCTTTCTAATTTATGATTTCATAGTGGATTCATGTCGCTTTGTGCCGTGGTTTCTTCTTGTAAGGATTTTCCACATTAAATCTTTGTGTTCTCTTGTGTTTACTTGGTGCTCTTCGATTGCTATCCTAGATCCTTCTCTGTGTGATTCCGCAACACAATCCCCAACACTATGTGCCTTGGAACTCACAATTGTAAATGGTTTCAGCTACCATACTATTGCTAGATCCCTTTTAGATTGTTCCCTCCCTTGCAAAGATTCAATCCTCGTCTTAGATTATATGATCAGCTCTTACTCAAATCCTTCACAAATTCAGAATTGCCAGTGGAAACCATCGATCAGGTCACTAATTGTGGAGAGAGATCATGGAACACATGTAATTGGGTGATCAAAAGATGAACTTGTTTCCATTCGCATGAACGGTGTGGATGACATATAAAACATCATAATGAACCCAGGAAGGTTTCAACGTTAGGCATCTCCCTGGTCACTTTTTCCTATCTTGCATCTGACTCGTTTGTGGCGTACATCCTAACGTCATCTGAAAATATGGATGGATGGGGTGGATTTCTCATAAGCATCACTGGCAGGCCTCACCTAGCTTCCTGTGCAACAGGCTGTGTAGGTAGCGGATTAAGTACGACTGTAAGCCCCGTATCCTAGACCGTACCGTTCCATAGGCTTCCGCGGTCTTTCCGGTCGAATTCCGGCAACCTTCGACCCTTAACCGGTATTTGCGCGCGACCTAGATTCTCATGCCGTCAACCCGAGTCGACTCAACCCAGGACTTATACCTTAGCGACCGCGTCGTCGCCGCGGTTCCGATGTCGTGACTTGCGCGCCGAGGTGATACCGTGGTTGGGAGATGTGGGCCAGCGTTCGGTGCGAGAAAAACGCCGCGCGTGCGAATCCCGAGAGAATCTCTACAAGGTGTCACATCAATCAATCAATCCCATCAATCCCATCATGTCAAGTACACATCACCTTTCACCCTTTCCCAAGCAAACCCCCAAAGTCAAAAGTTCTTACACAAACCCATACCTCTCTTACAACTTTTGCCAAAAAAGTCAAAAAAGCTTCTTACACCCATCCCTCTCTCCCATCTATCACTCCATCACCCATCACTCTCTCTCTCTCTCTCCCTTACAAGTCTCTCTCAATTTCAAACTCTCCCATAAGCAAATCCATACGTATGAACCTCTCCAAGCCCTCCCATGGTGAGAAAAATGCTCATGTGTGGCCAACCTTTCCATCCTTAGATCTCTCATCTCAACCATCCATTCCTCATCTTCCTCCATCAAAGAGAAGCACAAGAAGCTAAGGAAGCCAAGGGAGCAAGAAGATCAAGTGGTGGGTGTTTTGATAGGGTAAATTTTGATGCTTTTAAGATGGGCCAAGTGAGGCCAACCGATCAATGGTTTGGATCTCACTTTGGACCCTAAGATGTGGCCGATGGCCCACTTGGATCATCATGATCATTCCATGATGGGGCCATTCTCCATGGACCCCATCATGATGTTTATTTCTTTGCATGCTTAGGGTCATCTAGACCGTCTATTTTAGTGGAGAAGGGATCTCCACCGTTGGATTTAATTTTAATGGGCCCACATGTAATGGGACCCACTTGATGTATGATTTAGTGCAAGGGAGGGCCCATAGTGCCGGGGTCCCTCCATCACGCAGGTCTCACTCTCTATCTCTCTCCCTCTTATTTTATTTATTTTATTTTTTTTTGTAATAATGAGGTTGTGTGGCCCACTTGAATGGACCCCACCACAAGGAATGTATTCCATCCAAATCACCTACAAGTGGGGCCACTTTGCATGTATTGAACCACACCATCCATCAGTGGTGGCCCACATGAGGAGGCCCACCTTGCTCGGCAGACAGGACGCTGGACGTTTTTTTTTTGAAAACACAAATGGCTTGGTTCCAAGCCAATGAGGGTGGTCCACTTGTGTAGGCTCCATCTTGATGCATGTCTTCAATCCACGCCACCCATTCCGTTCCCAACCTTCTTTTAGGCGTCGAACCAAAAGATGGTGTCAACCCGAGGTCTTAGCGGGCCATACCATACCAAATGGCAGTTTTCACCATTGAAATCTCCCCTGATTTCCTATACCCCAAAATATGTCCGATATTGGACTTGTTTTGCTCGTGCTGAGCCATGGAATGCCATTGTACGGTGTGGATTGTCAAAATATGGACCCCACCTGCAAAATCCTCAGAAAAACAAAAATAAAAAAATATATATATAAATCGTAACACAGCAGCAACAGAGAGGGCAGCAGGCGCTGCCTGCGCGCCAGCGCCCAGCGGACGGACGCCGGACGTACAGCCAAGCACGGCTGTAGCCGTGGGCCCCACCTTGATGCTTATCTGTCATCTGACCCGTCCATCGGGTGGGCCACCCCCTAACGTGGGCCCACTCCAAAAATCATCTTGATCCAAGACTCAGGTGGCCCACATCATTGGAAACAGTGGAATTGGACCTTTACTTTTGAAACCCTTTTTGGGCCCACAGAAGTTTTGGATCAGGATGGAATTTGTGTTCACCCTTCATCTAGGCCTACGTGGCCTTATCAAGGGGTTGGATGGAATATAAACATTATGGCGGGCCCCACATGGAGCCCACAGTGATGCAAGTGTTTTATTCCCACCGTCCAGGGACGGTGGGCCGGCTGTGTACGTGTGCGTGTGTGTGTTGGTGTGTGTATATATATTTATATATATAATATTATATGTTATATATATATATATAATAATATATTATATACAATTTATTGATGGTTGAGGCCCACTTTGATATATATATATATATATATATATATATATATATATATATATATATATATATATATATATAAGGCCCATCTCGGTTATTTTTGGCCCATGATTGAGGCCCACTTTGATTTATATGTAAGGCCCATGGATCGAGGCCCATTTGATGTGTTATAGGCCCATGGGTCGAGGCCCATTTGATGTGTTAGGGGCCCATGGGTTAAGGCCCGTTAAGATGTATTAGGACCTATGGGTTGAGGCCCATTTGATGTACATATGGGGCCCAATTGGCGAGGCCCATTTGATACACATAAGGCCCATGTGAGTAGGCCCATTTGATGCACTCTAAGGCCCACGGGTCATGGTCCATTGCAATGCACATAAGGCCCATTGGTGCGGCCCAATGATGTGGCCCACTTGATGAATATAAGGCCCATTTGACGTATTTAAGGCCCAATGGGATGTGCCTAAGGTCCATTGCAATGTACGATCCCAACATGGGTTATGTAATGATGTTTACGTCAGGCTGTACCTTGGGAGCAATGGCGGTTTAACGTCCCCATTGCAAGTATAGTGTTCGTTAAATGTCCGCATTATGACTTTCCCTAGGGCCCATTGTTAGGCTCGTACGTGTTATGTGTAGGCCGTCTAGGCCCATCTTCGTCATGAACATCATCCATCCCATATAACATGTTTAGTTCCATGATTCATGATCATATGCATCATACGTATGCTTGATATGAGAAATGACTAATCATAGCATATGCCTTCGGGCAGATTGTCTAGGGGCCCCCGTACAGGGGTGTTGCCCTACATGAGCGCACGATACGCGCAGGATTGCTGTATGACTGGATAGTATGATTCATGCATTCGCATTGTGTGATATGGTTACTGTACGCCCTAGCGACATCAGAGCCGTAGCCTCCACAGACGTATCGTGGTTGGCAGGATTAGATACCGAAAATACTGTTCTACATGGGGTGCGATAGATATCCCTGGGTGAAAGTCCCTAAACCCTTATGGTACCAGGAGGTTGCTCCAACGTCTAGACCGAGTGGGTGCATGAGCGCTGAGTGCCGATTACCAGACAGTTGCGCTTTCCACTGTATCGTGGTCGGTTGGAAGGGGGTGCGGCTTTACCCACCCGAGAGTAAGGGACAATGCTAGGCTGAGTCTGACCAGCTCGAGGAATGGGTCCGTTATTGACGAGTCGAGCCCGATATTGACAGGCGGATAGTGAGGTCTTTTCCACTCACCTTATTGTGCGCGATGGGGTGACAATATGGCTTGGAGTGTACTAGACCCCGATGATATTCCAGATTTGATCCGTACTGACATGTGGACTTAGATGAGAATTTGTATGCTTGAGTTGCATTTCGCATTGCATGGCCTTGGTATGACCGACATCATTCTTTGCACCGCATGGCCTTGGTACGGCTAATGGTATTCTTGGCATTCATCAGCATGTTCCGCATTATTCTGATACTGCATAACTGCATTACCACCTTGAGCATACACTTTCACCACCCTCTAAGCTTTCTATAAGCTTATGCACGACCGTTGCGTGCAGGTGACGTTGGATCGCAGCAGCGCTGAGGCTTGGACGCGTGGCAGATCATTTTGGAGTTTTTGTTCATCATCCTTGTATTTCCCTTTATGCTCACTGTACTTGTAAAGTTTTTTATCATAGTGGAAATGTGATGGAGTTTTTGGTTGTTGTTTGTGGGTTATGCCTTTGGTTATGCTTATTACGAATTAAACTGATGTTGAAAATCCTCCTTATAGTATCCCAGGATCGGAACCTGGCGAATGGGTGCTGGGAGCCGAGAATGAGGTTCTACGGAGGCTGTCGGCGCCGGATTCGGCGATCGGGAATTTTGTGAGCCCGGTTTCCGAGTTTGGGGCGTGACAACGACCCTAGTTCATGGACCCGGTTTGGTGTATCACACACCACCGACCTGGCTAGTATGTTGACATCACCAAGTTAGGTGGCCCCATCATGAGGTATGTGTTATGTTCAAACCGTTCATTCATTTAGCAACCTCGTAGTAAAGCTTGAGCCAAAAAAACAAGACAGATCCAAATATGAAGTGGACCACGTTGTAAAAAAGCAATGGAGGATTCAACGTCTACCATTGAAACCCTTTTGAGGTCATAGAAGTTTTATATCAATATGATATTTGTTTTCCCTCTTCATCCAGGTCTGTGTAATGTTATGAACAGATTAAATGGAAAAGAAATGTTATGGTGGGACTTAAAAATGTTTTAACAGTGAGAATCACTATTCCACTTCTATTTGCGGTGTACGAGCTTTAGATATGTCTCATTTTTGAGCTCATGCTCTAAAATGATCTCGCTAAATGGATGAATGGTCTGAATATAATAAATACATCATTATGCCTCGTGTGAATTTGATCTCCTTTGAACGGTTGGTATAGCTTGGAGCTCGAGGAGCGTCAGTGCTCTTCTTCCCGGACGCGGATTGCATCTATACCCTTGCCGGACGGTAATTCGTCCGGGCAGGGCTCCGTGGGGCCCACCATTATATAAGTATTTTATCCACGCCGTTCATAGTTTTTATCATATAATTTTAAGGGATGAGCCAAAAAATTATAAAGATACAGGGCTTAAGTGGACCATAAAGTGGGGATTGAACGTACGCCGTTAAAAACTTCTTGAGAGCTGGAGAAGTTTCGGATCAAGTTGATATTTTTTTATCACTTAATCCACGTCTACATGACCTTATGAATAGTTTGGATGGTAAGAAAAACATCACAGTGGCCCTTAAGTAGGGCTGTACACGAGTCAAGCTAGCTCGAAAAGCTCGCTCGACTCAACTCGATTAAGCTCGGATTGACTCGGCTTGAAAGGCCAATTCAAGGCGAGTCAAGCTTGTTTACTAAAACTCGAGTTGCGTTCAAGCCAAGTTCGACCATAGTGTATTTCAACTCGACTCGACTCGAACTCGACTTGACTCAAAGCTCGAGCTCGAGCTCGACTCGGCTCAAGTAATATATTTTAATAATATATATTATATATTATATTAATATTAAATATAATATATATATATATATATATATATATATATATATAAGTTTAAAAAAAGAAGTTAAAACTTAAAAGTTTTTACTAAAAAATCCTACCCGTCCCCATTCCCTCTTTTTCTTTCCCTTACCCTACTGAGGTAAACTCGACTCGACTTGAGATAAACTCGATGACTCGAACCACTAACTCGACTCAAACTCGACTCGAAGGCTTTGGCAAACAAGCCAAGCTTCAATGTTGAGCTCAAGGGCGAACTCGAGCTCGAGCTTGAACTCGAGTATAGCATGGACGAGTCAAGCTGAGCTTGGCCCACCCCGACTCGACTCAGCTCGATGTACTGCCCTATTTACAGATAATGTGCAATAGTTAGGTCTCAAGTCCAGTTTAGACATGATTTTGCTGGCACATGAGTGGTGTAATCATGCATTTTTAGGATAACAATTTAAAATGATCTTAGAAAAGCGATGAACAGTGTAAATAATTACATCACGCTGGGCCCCACTGAGCCGGGCCCGGACGGATTACTGTCCAGGCCGGGTAGGATGCAATCTGTCCGGGCCGAGTAGGATGCAATACGCATCCCTTCTCCCAGGACACGTACCCACACCAGTAAGGTCGGTGGTGTGTGGTACACCAGCCAATCCGCTTAGTGGTCTCCCCAACACACTATAGCCCTGACAGTGGGGCTACCTTAATGTATGTATTATATATCCATTACGTCCATCTGTTTTGTGAATTCATTTTAGGGCATGATCCCAAAAATAAAGCATATCCAAATCTTAGGTGGGCCTTGCTATAAGAAATAGTAGAAGTTAAAATGCTTTACGATTAAAAACATCTTAGACCCCAGTAATGTTTATTTTGCCATCCATATTATCTATAAAGGCATATAACTTTGATGAAGGGTAAAACAAATATCAGCTTGATCCAGAAGTACTCTTTTGACTCATGAGAAGGTGTTATTGGTCAATCACCATTGTGTCCTATGGTTTGGTCATATGAGATTTGAATGTGATTACTTTTGGGCTCATGCCCTATAATGATCCGGCAAAATGGATAGACAGTATATACATTGAGGTGAGCCCCACAGTAAGGGCCAACCATTTTTGGTGAAGCCAGCACGCACCTAATCCTATCCCTCTCTCTCCGTCCACAAGCTCTCCCAGTGCTAAACCCAAAAATGAGAAAGACCTTTCATTAAGTGGGCCACAAGGTTATTCATGTTGAAAATAAAAGTCTACCATTGAAAACTTCTCGAGGGTCAAAAAGTTAGGGATCAAGATGATATTTGTGGTTTTCCATAATCCATGCATGTATGTGTGATATTATGAACTGGTTGGATGGCAAATTAACATCATAGTAATCTTAAGAAGGTTTCAACCACAGGTGTCCTTGTCCCCACTATTTTCCGAGTGTGGTCTATTGGATCTTTGGATTTGCCTCATTTTTAAGCTCATGCCCTAAAATGACCGGGCAAAATAGATGGATGGGTATGCATATAATCCTGTTGAGGCCCACAGAACTTTGCCATGTCAACACATTACCAGGTAGGTGCATGCTCTGCAAGTGGATATTTACATTCAAGTAATTAAGTTAATGGTCTGGTAGGCATTTTTGACATTTTATTAAAAAGACATCCCAAAAATTAGAGAAAACAATATGAAGGCAGGCCTTTGACTATTATGTAGTTTAATGAAAAGTTAATTTTAAAAAGTATGGGGATGTAAATACTATATTAACAAGGTATTGTTTTGTAAAATTCACTTAAATTTAATCCACTCCTTTACCATAGACAACTAAATAATAATAATAATAATAATAAAATCAGATAAACCGTAGGAACAAATATCATCCTAATACAAAACTTTTGTCATTGTAAGACTTTCAATCCCCACTGTTTCATGTGGTATGGCCCACCTGAATTTTGGATCTTCCTGATTTTATACTTCAGCCCTAATGTCAGGAACACCTCTGTGGACCCACACAGTCCCAGGCACAGTGACATCTCTGTTCCTAGGGTTACACCTAATCCACTCCCGTAGCGTGGTATTTATATGCCTAAAAATCATCCCCGTCCCACCATCAGGCGGGCCACATACCATTTGTATGCAGTTTATGGGTGTTTGTCCATTTTTTATTTTTTATTTAAAAAATAAAATAAAATTAATGTAGAGTCTGAACCACCTGATGAATGGACAACTACTTGTATGATTTTCTCATATACAGATAGTTGCAGGCGAAACTTTAATATTATATAATGCCACTTCTCTTACAAATCATGATATAATGATAGAAGGATGCATACCGTAACGAATGGATAGCTTGTAAAAAGATGAGGAAGATGGCTTCTGCAATCAATCGAATTAGAAGGAGACACTTTAGTCAGACGATGCTACACAGTACACACTCAATCGTCAATCCCTCATAAGATATGATAAAGCGGTAGAAAGAAACATACCCAAAGGAATGAATGGAGAGCTTGTAAAAAAGAGGAAGATGGAAGATGGCTTCCGCAATCAGTCAAAGGCTTAAAGAGATTGGTAATAGACAAGGTAGCATATAAAGCACTTTTTACTTTGAAGAAGAAGAGCATATATAGAGGGAGAGAGATGCTTTGCTGAGAATCTATCCATCTCAGGTGCACGCAAGGAATGTACACATCTGCGCTGAAACGCAAGGAATATGTCAATCTTTCATGAAAGAATAATAAATTCCAAACACATTTCATAGGCTACCATGAAATCGTGACACAAATTTAACAAATATTAGCCATTCGATCCATGGCCTTTAGTGTGGGTGGTCAATATTGTTTATACAAAAATAATTCAAATCAATAATATGATCCATACTAGGAATTAATATTAGGAACATACAACTCACATTATAAACAACCTCGCGTGAGAGAATATATTATATAGACAGAGATTCTAGTACAAAAACCTTCGCTCTGATACCATGCTAAATAACTAATTTCTCTAAAATCATTTAACTATATCAATGTATATCAAGGGACTTAATGCACCAACAATAGATATAGAAGATAAGGCCAAGTAATGAATAGGATCATCTCATCAATGCTATTTTTTGTGTGGTTTCCTGTTACAAACCTTGGTCCGAAGGGCAACCCGGTCTCCTCAATCATGTAGCTGTGGTGTACAAAAATATGGACAACTAAAACAACAACAACTAATTGGGCTGATGGAAGGCTAAAATGAAACAAATGGACGGCTATACAATGTCTATTTGGTTCCATTTCTTTCTGCCACGGTGGCCAACTTGATTAGCAGATCAGGGACGGACTGTCTTATATCCGTCTCATCCATCCACTTCTCCAGCTCATTTTAGGGTATGAGCTGAAAAAAATCACAGCAAATCCAAATCTAGGTATCCACAGCAAATCCAAATCTATCCTAATGTTTATTTGCCATCCAACCTGTTGATAAAGTCACAAAAACATGAATGAAAGGACCACATGAATATTAGGTTCATCCATAACTTTTGCAGCCCACAAGAAGTTTTTAAGGATCAATCACCACTGTTTCCTGTGGTGTGGTCCACCTGAGATTTCAATCTGCTGCATTTTTTGGATCATGCTTAAAATAATATGTTGAAACAGATGGATGGCGTGGATATAAGAAAAGTACATGATCACGGTTGGCCACACAATCAGGGATCCACCGACCTCGTGGATCCGGGAATCTATCAGGGATCTCGATCTGCATATGAGGTCGCTGTAGATATGATATCGCTGACAGATGCCAGCAGACTGATCCATGCAACATATAGATAAATGGGCTTAGCAGGGCTGAGCCATACAGGCAGAAGGGTAGACCGAACCTTTTAAATAAGGGTCTCAAGTCCACGCGGGTGTTTGGGACCACATGATTGCTGTAGTTTTTGTATAGTGATGAAAAAATGAAAAAAAAAACTTTTAACCTAGATCTAGTGAAATGAATGTCTTTGGATATGTTGGACGGTTGAAACAACAAACGTACGACATCAGCAAAATATGCAAGAATCACATCAAATAAATGATTGAACCATCCAATCAAAGGCATGCAAGATTGAAGGGTCAAGAACAATCAGAGTAAGAAGGTCCAACCAGAAACTTGACACGTTAGTGGTACGGATTGCCTGTTGGGTCACTAAGCTAGCATTGTGAGTAAACTCTAAAGGGCCCACCTTGTTGTACATATTTTATCTATGATATAAATCTGTTTTATCAACTCATTTTAAGGCATGAGACCAAAATAGAGGCATATCAAAAGATCAAGTGGACCTCACCATAGGAAACAGTGGGATAATGATATCCACCGTTAAAACCTTCATAGGACCCACAATGATGTTTACTGTTCAGAAGATGGGGATACCAGCTCGAATCCTCTAAGGGCCCGTTTGGCCGGTCGGATTGGAAGGGATTGGATGGTATTGCAAGGGATTGGATGTCAAATCCCGGGATTGGCCTGGCGTGCCAAACAGAGTCGGTGATCTGATCCCAATCCCATGTATCTCAAGACAATCCGCTGACAACACAATCATTACATTTAAATCCCATCAAATCCACCGTAATCCTTCAAATTTGCCTATGACGTGTTTGGTGTGAGGGATTAGAAGGGATGAGAAGGTTTAATACAGGGATGGGCCGGGCGCGCCAAACAGACTGGATATAGCAATCCAGGGATATATCAATCCCATGGATCTCCAGACAATCCACCGTTAAAACCTTCATAGGACCCACAATGATGTTTACTGTTCAGAAGATGGGGATACCAGCTCGAATGCTCTAAGTATAAGCTGCAGTATTAAGGGAGTGAGATGGATGAGAGCAATATCAGCTTGATCCAAAGACTATTGGACTCGATAAGTTTTCATCGGTAAGCATTCAATTCCTATTATTTCATGTGATATGGTGTAACTGAGTTTGGATTATGCTTCAATTTTGGGTTCATGCCCTAAAATGAGGGGTAAAAGGATGGATGGCCTGGGTAAGACATATACATCATGGTGGCCCATAGAGTTTACTAGTATGGGGCCTTAGTGCAGGGATTGGGTACTACTCCTAGTAGAGCCTAGCTAGAGATAGACAGTCCTGCCAGGAGCTCCATGGAGCCCACCATGATATATGTGTTTTATCCATGCCATCCATCCATTTTAGGTTATGAGCCCAAAAATGAGGCCGGTCAAATGCATGAGGAGTACACCACAATAAATAGTGATGATTGATTGCTGACTGCTGAAAACTGCTTGAGGGCATCAAGTTAATATTTATATTTTTCCTTCGTCCACTTCTGTGTGACCTTATCCACAGGTTGGATGGAAAATAAACTTCACAGTGGGCCCTAGAAAGGTTTCAATGGTGGGAGTCATTGTCACTATTACTTGGTGTGGTGAGGTCCACTCGACCCTTCACTCTACCTCATTTTTCAGCTCATGTCCTATATATATATATATATATATATATATATATATATATATATATATATGTATATATATATATCTTTCAAAATGGATGGATGGCTTGGATAAAACTAATATATCATAGTGGCCCACAGAGCCACTGATAGGACTGTTCATCTCTAGTCCTGATGGGGTATTATCCAATCTGCCCTTCCTTAACTTGGAACAGGCTCTGAGGGGCAACCGTAATGCACAGCTTTTGTTCACACCGTCCATCCATTTTTCCAAGTCATTTTAGGGCACTAGATAAAAAATGAGGCATATCTAAGGTTCAAGTGGACCACATCACAGGAAGCAGCGGCATCAATGACAACCACCCTTGAAACCCTCCTAGGCCCCATCGTGAGGATTAATTCCCTTCCAACCTGTTCACAAGGCCACATGAACCTGGATGACGGGAAAACACAAATATCAGCTTGGTCTAAAACTTTTGTAATTCTTAAAATGTTTTCAATGGTAGGTGTTTAACCTTTACTGAGTGGTCCACTTGAGCCTTGGATAGTAGATTGGGTGCTACCCTGCCTGTCCTTGTCTAGGACTATCAGGGGCTCTGAGGGCCATCATGATGGGTTTGATCTACATGGCCATATTCATTTTAAGTTACAACTCCAAAAATGAGGCAAATTCAAGGCTCAAGTGAACCGCACCATATGATCAGGTAGCAAGGATAGTTGCAAGTGTTGTGATGTATAAAGCACACTTATTTGTCAAATTTCGATGTGACAAAACAGCTTATAGTGTGACTCACTTATGTGATGGAAATTTTACCTTCAAGTGAATCAAGAAGGAAAGATCACCTTCGATATCAACACATGAAGTTGGAAAGTGCAAGACATGAAGATGGTTACTTCAAGTTTGAGTTCTACTTCACTTCAAGTTCAATATCATGCTACAACTACAAGTTTACTTCAAGTAGAAGATCCACTGAACGCTACTGAAGATTTAAATGAAAATTTCAAGGTATATATTTCAATGTCCAATAAATTCAGGTATAATTGACCCTAGAAAGACCCTAGATTCAGGTAGCCTAAGGTTTGAGTTAATTTAAAATCAATCTAGAACCTATAACCCTTGATTATGTTATTGAACATTGAACATTTCTACATCAAGTGAAGCGGTTTTACGAGCTACATCAAAGAGCGTGTTCAGAAGAAGATAAGTATTGTTTATTCAATTTTTGGTTTATTGACATATCCAGAAAATCTCTGTATTGGTTTTAACTGAGATAGCCATAAAATCTCAGCATGGGGTTTTGATTGTAATAGCCCATTTGAAAACAAACTGTATAGGTTTTAAGGTGAACCTAAGAAAACCTTGATTATTAATTAGTGAACGCCAATATCACCTGGGTTGTGATTATTGAGAGTGGAGTAGGTGTGGTTGTTTGAGAACACTTGGTGTACACGCCGAACCACTATAACTCCTGGTGTTTTGTGGTGAATGATGTATGTGATGTATATGTGTTGAATGGTTGTAATCTTTTCATGAACATGTGGTGAATGCTTGCAATAGATAGCTTTATTCCTTTGTCTCTTGTTTTAGTTTGCAATCTTGATCCTTATTACATTTAAGAAATTAAGTTGTCATACCTAAAACATTTGTTTTTGCTGTAAGGTTGTCCTTTGAACAAGGTTTGGATCAATTTCTCAATACTATTACAATTGAGATCTCTGATTAGTTCTGATTTATTTAATCTTTTAGTTCTTTTATTTTTAAATTGGCATAGTACTATTCACCCCCTCCCCTCTTAGGATGAGAGCTCGCCCCTTTTCAATAGTGACACCTACTAATGAAACCTTCCTAGGGCCTAAGGCCCATGTGATGGTTAATTTCAATTCAACCAATCATAAGGTCACACAGACATGGATGAAGAGAAAACATAAACGTCAGCTTGGTTCAAAACTTTTGTGACCCCTAAAAAGTTTTTAAGGGAAAGTTTTTTATTCCCATCATGTGGTCCACTCGAGCCTTGGAATTTCCTAACGCTCCTATGGATGCCGTTGCTCTTTGGTGCTATGGCCCACCATGGTGTATGTGTCTTATCCATATTGTCCATCCATTTTGCCCCCTCATGTGCATGAGCCCAAAAGTGAGGCAAATCCAAATCTTAGGTTGTCTACACCACAAAAACAGTGGTGATTGAACACCCATAATTAATTACCTCTTAGGGTCACGGGAATTTTGGATCAAGTTGATATTTGTGTTTTTCCCTTCATCCAATTTAGTGTGACCTAATCAATAGGTTAGCTGGAAAATAAACATTACAGTGGGCCTTAGAAAGTTTTTAATGGTGATCGTTCAATCACCACTATTTTTCTAGTAGTGTGGTCCACCTGAGATTTGAATTTTCCTTATTTTTGGGTGCATGCTCTAAAATGATCTGGAAAATGGATGGATGACATGGATAAACATCATACATCAGGCTAAGGCCCATAGAGAACCAACTAGTAGTGATGTCCAACAGGGTTTACATGCAATCCTTTGGTAAAGAAGCATACTGGATTTAATGGACGGAGAAAGAAAGATGATGGCTTTGCAATCAATCAAAGATTAAAAGGACACAGATTGAGAAGCCTCAAGAGATGGAAAGAAATGAAGAAAGGGAAGAAATGATAGTGGGATATAGAGTTAGTCAACACTACAAGAAAATGGGCATTTAGCCACGATTTTTTAGCCTCAGATCAAAAACTTGAAGCTAATTGTGCATTTTAGCCTCGGTTGCTAAGTGTAAGACCTGTATCCTAGTTCGTACCATTTCGTAGGCTTTCGCGGTCCTCCCAGTCGAATTCCGGCAACCCTCGACCTATATCCGACGTTTGCGCGTGATCTTAAGCCGAGTCCTGCATACCAAAGTCTGCTCGACCTGAAACTTGTACCCTAGCGACCGTGCCGTCGCTGCAGTTCCAATGCCGTGACTCGCACACCGATCCGATACCCAGGTTAGAAGATATGGGCCCGCGTTCATTTCGAAGAAAACGCCACGTGTGCGAATTCTGAGAAAATCTCTACAACCTATCCCATCAATCAATCAATCAATCAATCTCATCAATCAAGTATACATCACACCTTAAGTCAAGTACAAGCAACTCATACCCTACCCTTACCTCTCTCTTACATAAGCTACCCCAAAGTCAACCCTTACATCACTTCATCCATCATTCCACCCATCACCCATCACTCCATCTCTTACATTCCATCACTTCTCTCTCCCTCATTTCACAAAAAATCTCCCAAGCAACAAAAAATTCCAACGTCCAAGCTCTCTCTCCCAAAGCCAAGTGTGGCCCACTTTCCCTCTCTCTCATCTCCCATCTCAACCATTCATTCTCCATCAACCTCCATTAAAATAGAAGGTAAGGAGCATACAAGTCTAAGGAGCTAAAAGAGAAGGCTGATAGGTGGGTGATCCACCGTTGATTTCAAAATTTAGGGCTCACTTGTTGTGCGACCCACATTGATGTATACAATGTAGAGAGGGGCCCATAGTGGCGGGGTCCCTCTATCTTACTATTTCTCTCTCTCTCTCTCTCTCTCGTATGATGATAGTGTGTTTGTGTGTGTGGCCCACCATGAAGTGTATATTTTATCCATGCCATTCACCTTCATGGGACCCACCTGACGGAAGGAAAAACACAAATATCAGGTCGATCCAAACAGGTGGGCCACGTCCATGTGGGACCCACCATGATGCCTATGTTGAATCCAAACCGTCAGTGGAGTGTGCGAACTGACAGTGGGTCGTAGCTAACAATGTAGTGTGAACTGACGGTGAAGTGTACTATCCAGCTAGCTTAAAAAAAGAAAAAAGAAAAAGAGAGAGATACTAATATTGAAATAATATATATATATATAGTGTTAATGCATTGATGTGGGCCACACGTGTGGACCCACCATGATATAAGCGTTATATCTTCACCGTCCAGAACATCTAGAGGGTCTGGACGGTGGACTCTTTAATAGGTATATATATATACACATACAGAGAGAGAGAGGGGAGGGGGGTGGCCCGCCTACGTGGGACCCACCAGTGATGTTTGTCCAGCCGTCCATTTCTAGACGGTGCTGGATGGGCCGCACTAGGTGTGTGGGTCCCATCCACACCGTCCAGCAACCTAGACGGGTGGAGCCCACCGTGATATATGTTTGTATCCATGCCATCCATTCATCATCTGGACGGGTGGAGTCCACCGTGATGTATATTTGTGTCCCACGCCGTCCATTCATTTGGCGAGCTTGTCTTTGGCTCGAGACAAAAAAAAGAAGCAAATTCAATACTCTGGTGGGCCACATACGGACCCCACCCCTGATGTTTGTATTACATCCAAACCGTCCATCTATTTGGCGATCCCGTCTCAAGGCCTGGGACCAAAATATAACAGATCTGGTATCAAGTGGACCACACTACAAAAAAATAGTGGAGTTGAACGTCTGCCATTGAAACCCCTCTTTGGGATTACAGAAGTTTTGAACCAATATAATATTTATTTTTCCTCGCTGTTTAGGTCTTTATGACCCTATAAACAGTCTGGATGGGAAATAAATGCTATGGTGGGCCCTCTAAATTTTTAACATGGGAATTATTATCACCTCGGTTAAGTGTGGTGTGGTCCAGATGATCCTTGGATACGATTCATTTTTTTGAAATAATGCTCTAAACTGATCTCTAGTAGTGTTGAATGGTGTGGTTGGTTTAGGCCCATGTGATTCGGCCCATTTGAATCAGCCCATTGGTGCGGCCCATATAATGTGGCTCGTTTGATGCATGTTGGCCCATTGGAGCGGCCCACTTGATGTATATGAGGCCCAATGAGACGTATGTGAGGCCTTTGTGTGGGCTGAATGTGATGTGATGAGGCCCATTGCGATGTGAGATCCCACCATGATGTATGTAATGATGTTTTGGCGGCTATGCTTTGGGAGCAATGATGGTTTGACATCCACATTGTAAGAGCAATGATGGTTAAATGTCCGCATTGCAACTCTCCCTAGGGGCCCTAGGCCCATACTTGTAGTGTGTAGGCTGTCTAGGCCCTTCTTCGTTATGAACAGAACTCATCATCACATAACATGTTTAATATAGTTTCATGATTCACGCTCATACGCATCATATGTATGCTTGAGATGAGAAGTGACTGATCATAGCATATGCCTTCGGGCAGATTGTTTATGGGTTCCCTGATAGGCAGAGTTGCCCTTCATGAGCGCGCAGTACGTGCAAGATTGTTGCATGATTAGTAGTGTGATTCATGCACTTATATTTATATGACTTGATTTCTATACGCCCTAGCGACATCAGGGATATGACCTCCACAGACACATCGTGGATGGCAGGATCAGACACCAGAAATATTATTACTGAGCATTGGGGCGCCATAGATGTCCCTGGGTGAAAATTCCTAAACTCAATGGTACCAGAGGATTACTCCAATGTCGAAACCAAGTGGATATATGAGGGCAAGAAAACCAGATACCAGGAGGTCGTGTCTCCCACTATGTCGTGCTCGGTTGGAAAGGGGTGTGGCCTTACTCGCCTGAGGGTAGGGGGCATTGCTAGGCCGAGTTTGACTAACTCGTGAATGAGTCCGCTATCAACGTGCCAGATAGGTATTGACAGACTATTGGCTAGGCGGATAGTGAGGTTTCTTACGCTCACTTGAACTGCGCATCTCGGAAAGGGGTGGTGCCATTTGGAGTGTACTAAACACCGGTGATTATCCAGAGTAAGAATTATACTGATATTTGATGCTCTAGTGAGGAGCTGCATTGATATGTGGATGATGATTGACATGCATGAGTTGCATTTCGTATCGCATGGCCTTGATATGGCCAATAACATTCATGTTTTGCGTCGCATAGCCTTAATACAGCTGATTGCATTATGTTCTCATCAGCATGATTCCACATTACTTTGATATTGTATTCTGAGCACACTTATATTGCGCACATACTTACACCACCCTCTAAGCTTTTTATAAGATTATGCACGATTGATGCGTGCAGATGACGCCAGGACGCAGCCGTAGCTTCGCCGTAGTGGGAGTGTACAGTTAAGCTTCAGGAGTTTCTGTTATCATTATCTTATATTTCCCTTTATGCACATTTTTAAAGTTTTTGATCATAGTGAATTTTGTGATGGTGTTCTTGTGGTTATTGTTCGTGGGTTATGCTTATGGTTAAGCTCATTACGAATCAGATTGATGTTAAAAATCCTCCTTGTAGAATCCCAGGAATGGAACCTGGCGTATGGGTGCTGGGAGCCGAGAACGGGGTACTACGGAGGCTGTTGGCGCCAGATTCGGCAATCAAAAATTTTGTAAGCCCGGTTTCCGAGTTTGGGGCATGATACTAAGGAACCAAAGTTAAAAGTTCATTTTTTAGCCACAGTTGCTAAGGAATTGAGGTTAAAAGTGTGCTTTTAACTTCGGTTATTAAGAAACCGAAGCTAAAATTTCACTTTTTTACCTCAGTTACTAGGGAACTAAGGTTAAAAGTCTGCTCTTTTGCCTCGATTGCTAGGGAACCAAGGCTAAAAGTCTGCTATTTTTCCTCAGTTGTAGAGGAACCGAGGCTAAAAGTTTACCTTTTCCCCTCGGTTGCTAGGGAACTGAGGATAAAAGTCCGCTCTTTTGCCTCGGTTGCTAGGGAATCGAGACTAAAAGTCTGTTATTTTTCCTCGGTTGTAGATAAACTGAGGCTAAAAGTTTACCTTTTCGCTTCGGTTGCTAGGGAATTGAGGCTAAATATTCGCTCTTTTGCCTCGGTTGCTAGGGAACCGAGGCTAAAAGTCTGCTATTTTACCTCGGTTGTAGAAAAATTAAGGCTAAAAGTTTACCTTTTCGCCTCGGTTGCTAGGGAACTGAGGCTAAAAGTCCGCTCTTTCGCCTCGGTTGGTAGGGAACTGAGGCTAAAAGTTTGTTCTTTTGTCTCGGTTACTAGGGAACCGAGGCTAAAAGTCCACTATTTTGCCTCGATTGTAGAGAATCCGAAGTTAAAAGTTTACCTTTTTGCATCGGTTGCTAGGGAACTGAGGTTAAAAGTCCACTCTTTCGCCTCTGTTGCTAGGGAAATGAGGCTAAAAGTCTGCTCTTTTGCCTCAATTGTTAAGGAACCGAGGCTAAAAGTCGACTATTTTGCCTCGGTTGTAGAGAAATTGAGGCTAAAAGTTTACCTTTTCGCCTCTGTTGCTAGGGAACTAAGGCTAAAAGTCCTTTCTTTCGCTTCCGTTGCTATGGAGCTGAGGCTAAAAGTCCACTCTTTCGCCTTGATTGTTAAGGAATTGAGGTAAAAGACGGCTATTTTACTTCGGTTGTAGAGAAACCAAGGCTAAAACTTTACCATTTCACCTCGGTTGCTAAAGAATTGAAGCTAAAAGTTTTCTTTTCTATCGCGGTTGTTAAGTAACTGAGACTAAAAGTCTTCTTTTAATTTCACCTCGATTGCTAAGGAATTGAGACTAAAACTTTACTTTTTCGCCTCGGTTGTAAATGATCCGAGGCTAAAAGTCCACTATTTTGCCTCTAAGTAACCGAAGCTAAAAAAGTTTGCCTTTTCACTTCAGTTGCTATGAAACCGAGGCTAAAAATCCATTATTTTGCCCTGATTGCTACGAACCGAAGCCAACAAGCTATTATTTTGCCTCGGTTGTTAGGTAACCGAGAAAGTTATCATTTTTACTTACCAAGGAATCAAAATTAAAAGTCCTGAGCCCATAAATGAGGCATATATAAGCTTCGAGCGGACCCCACCATGGGAAATGGTGGGGATGGAGCTACTATAGTTGAAAACCTATTATGGGCCACAAAATTGTTGAATCAAGTTAATATTTATTTTTTCCCTTCATCTAAGTCTGTGTAACCTTATGAATGGGTTGGATGGCAAATCAACATCACAGTGGGCTATAAGAAAGTTTCAACGGTGGGCATCTTTGTCACCACTACTTCCTGTGGCGTGGTCCACTCAAGCCTTCAATCGGTCTCTGTTGTGAGCTTATGCTCTAAAATAGATTATTAGAATGGATGGACGGTGTGAATAAAACACATGCGTCATGGTGGCCCCAGAGAGCCCTACCGGGTCCAAAGCTCAAGTGGACTCCCCCATAGTAAACAAAGTCACTATCCCATTTTGAGACAATCCCAGGGGCCTGCATGGTGTTTATTTGAGATCTACCCTATTCATACGTTCACATAGTCACGGACATGGACAAAGGGAAGACACAGATATCAGTTTGATCGGTGGTCTTCTTGAAGTTTCTAACGGTAGACATTCAATACATTGTTTCATGTGTGGTGGTCCACTTGAGATTTGGATCTGCCTCATTCTCGTTCCCTAAAATGATCTCTCCAAATGGATGAACGGTGTGTATGCAACACATCCATCATAGTTGCCCCCATCACTTCCTGTGGTGTGGTCCACTTAGGCCTTCAGCATGCCTCCATATGGGTTCATGCCCTAAAACGATTCTATAAGATGGATAGACAACGTGGATAAAGCATATACATCACAGTAGGCCCCACCGAGCCCCTGATAGGCCGTCCGTTTCTAGCTAGGTCCGGTCGGGAAGCGGATTGTCTGGTGTACCACACGCCAGACATAGGCAAGATCTATGGTCCCTGTGTGTTATATCCAAATCGTCCATCCATTTGGCGAACTTGTCTTAAGGCCTGAGATGAAAAATAATACATATATAAAGATAAAGTGGACCATTTGAACCGTTCATACAATTGGGAGCTCGAGGAGCGTCTGCGCTCGTGGGAGACAACACATATTTACACTAGCTATATAGCCAGTGTGTGGTAGAGCCAATCCGCATCCGTCCGGTCCGGGAACGGATCGGCTACTTCCCTTGCCCCTACCCTCGTGGCTGGTGTTCGGTGCTATGTGAGCCCCACCATGATGTATGAGATTCATCCATATTTACAGATCATTTTAGTGCTTTCTACCAAAAATGATAGGAATATAAATCTCAGGTGGACCACACCACAAGAAAATAATAGCGATTGGATATCCACCATTAAAACCCTCCTAAGGACCACTGTACTGTTTATTTGTCATCCAATCTGTTGATTAGGTCATACAGACCCAGATGACGGGAAACAACAAAGATCAGCTTGATCCAAAACTTCTATGGCCCTCAAAAAGTTTTTAATGATTAAAGTTCATTCAACACTGTTTCGTATAATGTGATCCACTTGAGACCGGTATATAACTTAGTTTTGGTTTAATACTATAAAATTATTTAGAAAAATAGATGGACGGCATGGATGAAACACATTCATCATGGTGGGGCCCACATAGCACCGACGACTAGCCATTCTCCGTGGGCGCCACAATGATGTATGTGTTTCATCCATGCCATCCATCTATTTTTTTCATATAATTTTATGAGATGAGACAAAAAAATGAGGTATATACCAATCTCAAATGGACCACAATACCGGAAACAATGTTGAATGAGCATAGACCATTAAAAATCTTTTGGGGGCATAAAAGTTTTGGGTAAAGCTGATCTTTGTTTTTTACCTTCATCTCTGGGCCTGCATGACCTCAACAGATTGGATGTCAAATAAACAGTACAGTGAGCCTTAGGAGGATTTTAATGGTGGATATCCAATCACTATTGTTTTCCTGGGGTGTGGTCCAACTGAGATTTCTATCCATCTCATTTTTGGGATAAAGAACTAAAATGATCTTTAAAAATAGATTAACGGAATGGATGAAACATATACATCATGGTGGGTTCCACAGAGGACCGACCATCAGCCACGGGGCCGGTGGCAGGGGGAGTAGCCAATCCGTTTTCCAAATCTGCGCCCCTCACACACAGCAAGCTGGCCTACATCAGATTAAATGCATGGGTTCCCTCACTCGATCAAGCGCTTCTGCGCTCATCCCAATCCATTCTCGAAAACCCTAGCAGAGTAAAAACCAGTCTCGGATTGCTGGATTCTCCTTTCATTTATGCAAATCTTCAAATGGAAAATGCTCAACGCCTCTCCATCCATAGTGCTTCTATAGTAACTGTCTTCGAAGGCAAGCCTCGGATCTCCTTCTTTCATCTTCTCTTAGGGTTTCTCAAACCGCAGCTCGATCTATCTTGATTGATTCTTTGTTCTCGCCCGAGGATGTCGAGATCGGATCCCGACCGTTGGATTTCTTCCAGTCCATCACTTCGGAGCGGGTGAAGGTCATCTCGATACTCGGGCTGGCACTGGCGCTCTATAACACGTATTGGGTGGTGATGTCGATGGCGATCGTTCCTCTGTTGCCTGTGTTGTTCAGGTAAATTCGACTTTGTAGGCTTGATTTCTGTTGTGATTTTCGTGGATTGAGGATTTTTTTATTTTTATTTTTATTTTTATTTTCTAATTGAATGAAATTAGGGATTTGTGTTTGGAAGTTGCATTTATCCTTATTAAGTTAAGCTCTTTGTACTGAAATTGATTGCTGATTATCATTAACTCATTTTCTTGCATATTTTTCTTAATTATGTGAAACGGCTTAGAACGATATTTTTAAATATGTGTTTAGCTACTAGGCAACCAATAGGTTGAATTTCATTGACTGGCATATTTAAGATTTCAATATATGGATTCAGATCAACAGAGCACTCTGACATTCAGGCATTCCACTATGTATTGGAAGAACGCCTCAGGCCATTTGGGACGACCTGATAGAAAGATTCAAGGCAAGGCTAGCCATGTGGAATGACAGAACACCATGAATGGGGTAAGTTGGTGAAGGCAGCCCTTGCAAATGTACTTGTGTACATGAGGTCAATTTTATTTTTTTTTTGAAATGTACCTAATGCATCATTTAAACACCGATATTTGATTGTGGCCAAGTTGGGTTAATTTCAAAAGGAAATTTTTGTGAAATGATAAGTTAGTCTGTCATAAATAACATTCACTTTGTTAGAAAGAGGGTGTAAATCCAAGAAGAATGGTGGTCCTCAGAATAGGTCAATTAAACAGGTCAATCTGGCTCTTTTAAGTGGTAGTGGCGGATTGGGGGACAAATAAAGTGCATTATGGTAGATTATTCTCATAGAGAAATATGGGCGACAGAGAATGGCTTGGCAATTTAATGTAGTAACTATAGAATGGGATCTGCCATATGGAGGGCTATATGGCCAGTTGAGGGGCAGGTATATCAGGTATGGAATTGGAATATGCAATTTAATGTAGTAACTGCTTCACGGGTGCTTGATGTGCCTAGCACAAGAAGAGAACGAACTTCACTGATTACTGCCCTGCAGATTTGCAGGGGACATTTGAGTGGCAGTTTTGTAGCATTTTGGCTTTGCATGGATTATTCCAGGATCAATGCAGGTTTTTTTTCTCCAGTTGGTGGAATATCAATTTCTCCTATTGACCTCCCCTTTGGAAAATCACAATTCAAACAACTTTATGGAGTTTATGGCTGGAAAGAAGTAGGATAATTTTTCATGGGAAAGCTATAAATATAGCAGAGGTATCTGACATAATGTTTACTTGTACAATGGATTGGAATAATACCAACAGGAAGCTGCATGGGATATCGAAGCACATGCTCAAAATTGGAGTAAAGCCAACAAGAAGAAGAAAAGAAAATGAGAAGGAGAAAAAAGAAAGAAAGAAAGATGGCATGTGCCCCATAAAGGGTAGTTCAAGATGAATTTCAATAGTTCCTTGGGAACCTGGGGCTGGCTGGTGTGAGCAGGATTTTTATAAACCATCAGGGTACCATATTATTTCATCCTCAGGCCAGGTGATCATCAGGATGCAAATTTCACTAAGGCAGAACCTATACTTCAATGCATGAAGATTAAAATAGAGCATTGGATTGGCTCACTCATGATAGAAGGGAATTCTGCAAATGCTATCAGTGGGCGTAGGCATCAATAGTTGCTAAGTGTACATTTGAACCCAATATAGCAAATTGCCTTATATTCTACAGTTTTATATGAAAATACCTCAAAATTCTGGCACTTTCTTTCATTTCCCTTATCAGTGATCTGTATGTTTTGTATAGTATGTGGCAAACCTTTATAAGATCCGAACTCTCATCAGGTAGGCTGGCCCTACCTTAGATGGTTCTTATCCCTAAATTCTGACCAATTGGACAATTCCAACCCTTTGCTTGGAAAAATTGAAATGGTCAAATTAACTTTGTTTAACACTTCTTATAACCATATAATTTCTTTCCATAAAAGTTCGCTAATAGAATGGTTAGGATTGTTAAATCAGTGTGATATATATTTGGGTTATGGCCCATTCAACCTATAGGCTACCTTATGATTGGTTTGGATCTCATAAAGATGTTGAGAAACACCTTAGTATAGCATATTTTACATGTGATCACAACAGAAAATCTAGTTAAGGGTGTCAAAAGCTCAGATGTATGCACCCACAAGCTAATCATCCTGACTGCTTCTAAGTGGGGGGTGGGCCACACTATCTGCAACAAATCAGGTTCAAAAATCAATCTAAACTGCCTATAAAGTCCAGATGACATTTTTATTGGCTCAAAAATCACATTGATCAGATGATCCAACCTATCTGTGATTTGTCCCTATCCTTGTAGCCATCCTTTCCCTGGGCAATGGATGGATAATTATGATTGTCCAACAAAAGTGACTTTTTTGAATCACAAGCAATCTATGATGAGTTTTGACACATCTCATTTCAATCTTTTTGCTAGTTGCATTTGGTAGCAGCTTCAAAGAAGGGATGCGGATATTCCAACTGTAAACAGAACAAGCCGAGCTTCTCATCCAGTCCATTCATATACTATACATCCCTGGCTATAGGTGCATTTTTCGTTCATCTTCATTTCTCAGTGCATGTGTTAAAAACCAAGAAAAAAACATACCGGTAGAGCAATTGCATTGGAGAGCAATCAGCATAGTACAGTTTCTGCTCTGGTACTGTTGATACGGATATCCAGCAGATTCTGTACTGCCGATCTTAGGCCATGTTTGGACGTGTTGAAGTGCAAGAATGATCAATTTCCCCAATACAAGATACAATGTGAGCACTGTCTCACAAAGGTGGCGTTTGGATGGTAAGTTAAGATAAGCTACCTTATAGAATATCTATTCCCTCATTTGATACCATATCTTAACTGTTGTCTCTTAATCTCTTAATTACTTCTACTCATTCATTCTAGATTCTTAGGTTGGTGGGCAGTCTTACATCTTTGTAATGTGCTTTTTAGGTATATGTTAAATGCATTGTTTCATGTGCAACTGGTGCTTTGATTTTTGCTCTTTGTTATAAATTTCCAAAGCATGACTCACACGTTCCCTTTGGTATACATGGGATTTTGTACCAAGATACTCCACTGCCCATTTGGTGGTTGGTAGGAGTTCCATGCAAATTTAAGTTTCTATTAATGCCAGTTTTTCAAAAAGTGGGCAAAAAATGTGGATAGGTAGTTGGATGTCTGTGACAGTCTCATGTATTGACGGCTAAAGATCTTTTCCCATTTCCTAATTCTTAAGATGCTACAAGTTTTAGAAGGCATGTTTAGATACTATTGGATGGCTGTCTTGTTTTTTGAATTAATGGATGCCAAGAAAAAATGAAATATTTTTGTGCAGTTTTGATTTGCTGGAATCTTTTGACAGGATAATCCTTAGATGTGGTTTTTTACTGAAAATTTTGGATGGTATAGTCTGTGTTTAAAAAAAAAAAAACAAAACAAATTGGCACAAGAAGCATATCTCTTTTCAACTCCACTTCACCCCACTTTGAATTATATGGTAGCAAAATCTCAATGTATTCTTTTATTTGCATGCCATGTAATTTGAACATTCATGATCCACGTGTACTGGCTTTAGCTATATGATTTCCACTGTAGCTTTGATACTTTTTGTGTGAAAATTCCAGTAACTGAGATTTTATTGCCGCATGTCAGGCATGTTTCCAAACTTTGGATTTGTTGTTTAACCAAGCCTTCTGTATTGGTGAATAATATTGGAGATCTATCCTTTTATCCTCTCTTTTGTTAGTAAAATTTATTAAACACTACCGGACACCCTCGTGATGGATTTCATGAGTTTGTGACTGTGGATTCAATTGCTATCTCACTAGTTCCACAACTTTTTCATGTGTGGTGTGTTTGGCTGATTGCCAAGTGAACAGCCATTGCCAAAATCCACCTTTGTGGCACCCCACTTTGGCCTTACGATACTCTCGTCGAATCCCATTCTCAGCATAGCTTATTTCCCTTTAACCCTCTCTTTTCATTTTCATTCTTCTCTATGACTGGCCATGACATTGCTCCACATGCTATTTCACTTGTGAAGTTCAAGCACCGTTTGAAAAAGGACCACACCAACCTACATTGTATGGATTATGTGACTTCTATTAATGGAGCCCTACATGGGGGAAAGAACTACAGGGAAGGGCTAGATTCCAACATTAGTTTTTCACCATTTAAAATGTGGTGGTGACTCATCCCCATGGTGTACTGTAAAGGCTGTTATGGGGCCGTAAAGGCCGTTACGTAAAGGTAACGGTCGTAACAGCCGTAACAGCCATTATGGAAAAAATGACCCGTAATTTTTGTTAACAGCACGTTACATCCCCAATAAAGGCCATAATAGCCCCGTAATGGTCTGTTACGGGACATATACAGGTTTTTCATACTTTTTAATCAACATTACGGGGTAGATACAGGTTTTTCGGGGGTTTTTTTCAATAAATTTAAAAAATAAAAAAGAGAGACCATAACGGCCATTACGGGGCTGTAACAGCTGCTATGCCCCGTATCGTAAAGGTAACGGTGGTGGCCGTTATAGCCACCATTACTGTTACAGAATACCTTGCCCATCCCCTCTTAGGCAGCGTTGACATTTACTGCTATGTAGTCCATCCATTTTGTGTCTGATTGTGAATGTAGTATGTAGCTAGAATCACTCCAATCAACAAATTCTGACCATCAATTTATGGCTACCAAATGGATGGTTAAAAGTAAATACTGAGGTGTCCAAATTTAAAGGTAGATGGTCAATATTGTCATATTAGTGCAATCTCTGGCTATGCTTCATTCACAGTTTGGTCAGGGATTTGGTGTGTCTGGATTGCTGTAGAACTGTGCCATGTTTGATATGTGTTTTGGGTGATTCAACTTATTCATAACAAGCTAATGTTATTTTACAACCATATTTGTTTTGGGAGGCCTGAGTTACATAACTTATGCAGTGCATTATTTTCTTTGGACATGGTAGTTAATATGTTATTGCTCTCAATGCTCATTGTAAATGGTGTTCGTGCTACAGGGGTGTTGCTAGATGACCTGCTTGTGGCTGAAGATCTAGCTGCTGCTGAAACAACAAGTGCTGCTTCACATGCTGCAGCAGCAGCTGCTGCAACCAATGTACAAGCAGGGAGATTACCTGCAAGATACACATTTGTTGATGAAAGAACAAGACAAGAAATTCCTAAAGTAGGTGTTGATGGTGCTGTTGTGCTGGGTAGCCTGGTTGCCCCTCCTATAAATGGGATATGTACACCGATATAAGTGCTGAGAATGCAATGCTTCAAAGGTAAGCTATTGGAGGTCTATATTTTGTTTAATAGATCAAATTTTGTTTTGATATACTCTACGATTGTATTGCCTGAAGACCTAATGCAAATTATTGAATAGCACTTAAAAATATCTTTCTCATGTGTGAGCTTCTTGGCGAATTGTACCTAGTTTTGATCATACTGCAGGAGACTTAGTAAAGGGGTTGAATACTTGGTTGAGGTCAGCTGCAGAAGCTGGGCCTATAAGTGCTACATTAGCTGCTGCCAAGGCCTGACAAATTAATGAAGAGATTGAGTAAATTACGGATCGGGATCATGGAGCAGATGTTACACCAAGTGGGAAACAAATTTCTACCCTGATTAAGGTGTCAGATTCCACCTTAACAAATAACGTCCCACCATCTGGAGTTCGGCTGCATTGCAGAGCTGTCGGTAGTTAAATACTGCCTTTTTGAATCTATTTTAACTTACTAATATGAAGTTGCTTCTATTCCTGTATGTTGACTCAGAAATTACTCAATTTGCTTACAAATTATCTGCAGGTTGTTGCTGTAGAGGGGGGAGCTTTGGGTGGTGTGGTCAGGCAGCTTTCCAT